>NW_028324259.1:0-154150 GCF_054372755.1 Phalangium opilio
GGTACTTTTGGGAACTTGTAGGTACTTGTGGGTACTTGTAGGTACTTGTGGGTGCTTGTAGGTACTTGTGGGTTCTTGTAGGTACTTTTGGGTGCTTGTGGGTACTTGTGGGTACTTGTAGGTATTTGTGGGTACTTGTAGGTACTTGTGGGTACTTCTAGGTACTTGTGGGTACTTGTAGGTACTTGTGGGTACTTGTAGGTACTTGTGGGTACTTGTAGGTATTTGTGGGTACTTGTAGGTACTTGTGGGTACTTGTAGGTACTTGTGGGTACTTGTAGGTACTTGTGGGTACTTGTAGGTACTTGTGGGTACTTGTAGGTATTTGTGGGTACTTGTAGGTACTTGTGGGTACTTGTAGGTACTTGTGGGTACTTGTAGGTACTTGTGGGTGCTTGTAGGTACTTGTGGGTACTTTTAGGTACTTGTGGGTACTTGTGGGTAATTGTGGGTGGTTGTGGGTGCTAATAGGTACTTGTGGGTGCTAATAGGTACTTGTGGGTGCTAATAGGTACTTGTGGGTACTTGTAGGTACTTGTGGGTACTTGTAGGTACTTTTGGGTACTTGTAGGTACTTGTGGGTACTTGTAGGTACTTGTGGGTGCTTGTAGGTACTTGTGGGTTCTTGTAGGTACTTTTGGGTGCTTGTGGGTACTTGTGGGTACTTGTAGGTATTTGTGGGTACTTGTAGGTACTTGTGGGTACTTGTAGGTACTTGTGGGTACTTGTAGGTACTTGTGGGTACTTGTAGGTACTTGTGGGTACTTGTAGGTATTTGTGGGTACTTGTAGGTATTTGTGGGTACTTGTAGGTACTTGTGGGTACTTGTAGGTACTTGTGGGTACTTGTAGGTACTTGTGGGTACTTGTAGGTATTTGTGGGTACTTGTAGGTACTTGTGGGTACTTGTAGGTACTTGTGGGTGCTTGTAGGTACTTGTGGGTACTTTTAGGTACTTGTGGGTACTTGTGGGTAATTGTGGGTGCTTGTGGGTGCTAATAGGTACTTGTGGGTGCTAATAGGTACTTGTGGGTTCTTGTAGGTACTTTTGGGTACTTGTAGGTACTTGTGGGTACTTGTAGGTACTTGTGGGTGCTTGTAGGTACTTGTGGGTTCTTGTAGGTACTTTTGGGTGCTTGTGGGTACTTGTAGGTACTTTTGGGTACTTGTAGGTACTTGTGGGTACTTGTAGGCACTTGTGGGTGCTTGTAGGTACTTGTGGGTTCTTGTAGGTACTTTTGGGTGCTTGTGGGTACTTGTAGGTACTTGTGGATACTTGTAGGTACTTGTGGGTACTTGTAGGTACTTGTGGGTACTTGTAGGTACTTGTGGGTACTTGTAGGTACTTGTGGGTACTTGTAGGTATTTGTGGGTACTTGTAGGTATTTGTGGGTACTTGTAGGTACTTGTGGGTACTTGTGGGTAATTGTGGGTACTTGTGGTTGCTTGTGGGTGCTAATAGGTACTTGTGGGTACTTGTAGGTACTTGTGGGTACTTTTAGGTACTTTTGGATACTTGTAGGTACTTGTAGGTACTTGTGGGTACTTGTAGGTACTTGTGGGTGCTTGTAGGTACTTGTGGGTACTTTTAGGTACTTGTGGGTACTTGTGGGTAATTGTGGGTGCTTGTGGGTGCTAATAGGTACTTGTGGGTGCTAATAGGTACTTGTGGGTGCTAATAGGTATTTGTGGGTACTTGTAGGTACTTGTGGGTACTTGTAGGTACTTGTGGGTACTTGTAGGTACTTGTGGGTGCTTGTAGGTACTTGTGGGTTCTTGTAGGTACTTTTGGGTGCTTGTGGGTACTTGTAGGTACTTGTAGGTATTTGTGGGTACTTGTAGGTACTTGTGGGTACTTGTAGGTACTTGTGGGTACTTGTAGGTACTTGTGGGTACTTGTAGGTACTTGTGGGTACTTGTAGGTACTTGTGGGTAATTGTAGGTACTTGTGGGTACTTGTAGGTACTTGTGGGTACTTGTAGGTATTTGTGGGTACTTGTAGGTACTTGTGGGTACTTGTAGGTACTTGTGGGTACTTGTAGGTACTTGTGGGTGCTTGTAGGTACTTGTGGGTACTTTTAGGTACTTGTGGGTACTTGTGGGTAATTGTGGGTGCTTGTGGGTGCTAATAGGTACTTGTGGGTGCTAATAGGTACTTGTGGGTACTTGTAGGTACTTGTGGGTACTTTTAGGTACTTTTGGGTACTTGTAGGTACTTGTAGGTACTTGTGGGTACTTGTAGGTACTTGTGGGTGCTTGTCGGTACTTGTGGGTACTTTTAGGTACTTGTGGGTACTTGTGGGTAATTGTGGGTGCTTGTGGGTGCAAATAGGTACTTGTGGGTGCTAATAGGTACTTGTGGGTGCTAATAGGTACTTGTGGGTACTTGTAGGTACTTGTGGGTACTTGTAGGTACTTTTGGGTACTTGTAGGTACTTGTGGGTACTTGTAGGTACTTGTGGGTGCTTGTAGGTACTTGTGGGTTCTTGTAGGTACTTGTGGGTGCTTGTGGGTACTTGTGGGTACTTGTAGGTATTTGTGGGTACTTTTAGGTACTTGTGGGTACTTGTAGGTACTTGTGGGTACTTGTAGGTACTTGTGGGTACTTGTAGGTACTTGTGGGTACTTGTAGGTATTTGTGGGTACTTGTAGGTACTTGTGGGTACTTGTAGGTACTTTTGGGTACTTGTAGGTACTTGTGGGTACTTGTAGGTACTTGTGGGTGCTTGTAGGTACTTGTGGGTTCTTGTAGGTACTTTTGGGTGCTTGTGGGTACTTGTAGGTACTTGTGGATACTTGTAGGTACTTGTGGGTACTTGTAGGTACTTGTGGGTACTTGTAGGTACTTGTGGGTACTTGTAGGTACTTGTGGGTACTTGTAGGTATTTGTGGGTACTTGTAGGTACTTGTGGGTACTTGTGGGTAATTGTGGGTACTTGTGGGTGCTTGTGGGTGCTAATAGGTACTTGTGGGTACTTGTAGGTACTTGTGGGTACTTTTAGGTACTTTTGGTTACTTGTAGGTACTTGTGGGTACTTGTAGGTACTTGTGGGTGCTTGTAGGTACTTGTGGGTACTTTTAGGTACTTGTGGGTACTTGTGGGTACTTGTGGGTGCTTGTGGGTGCTAATAGGTACTTGTGGGTGCTAATAGGTACTTGTGGTAGCTAATAGGTACTTGTGGGTACTTGTAGGTACTTGTGGGTACTTGTAGGTACTTTTGGGAACTTGTAGGTACTTGTGGGTACTTGTAGGTACTTGTGGGTGCTTGTAGGTACTTGTGGGTTCTTGTAGGTACTTTTGGGTGCTTGTGGGTACTTGTGGGTACTTGTAGGTATTTGTGGGTACTTGTAGGTACTTGTGGGTACTTGAAGGTACTTGTGGGTACTTGTAGGTACTTGTGGGTACTTGTAGGTACTTGTGGGTACTTGTAGGTATTTGTGGGTACTTGTAGGTACTTGTGGGTACTTGTAGGTACTTGTGGGTACTTGTAGGTACTTGTGGGTACTTGTAGGTACTTGTGGGTACTTGTAGGTATTTGTGGGTACTTGTAGGTACTTGTGGGTACTTGTAGGTACTTGTGGGTACTTGTAGGTACTTGTGGGTGCTTGTAGGTACTTGTGGGTACTTTTAGGTACTTGTGGGTACTTGTGGGTAATTGTGGGTGCTTGTGGGTGCTTGTGGGTGCTAATAGGTACTTGTGGGTGCTAATAGGTACTTGTGGGTGCTAATAGGTACTTGTGGGTACTTGTAGGTACTTGTGGGTACTTGTAGGTACTTTTGGGTACTTGTAGGTACTTGTGGGTACTTGTAGGTACTTGTGGGTGCTTGTAGGTACTTGTGGGTTCTTGTAGGTACTTTTGGGTGCTTGTGGGTACTTGTGGGTACTTGTAGGTATTTGTGGGTACTTGTAGGTACTTGTGGGTACTTGTAGGTACTTGTGGGTACTTGTAGGTACTTGTGGGTACTTGTAGGTACTTGTGGGTACTTGTAGGTATTTGTGGGTACTTGTAGGTATTTGTGGGTACTTGTAGGTACTTGTGGGTACTTGTAGGTACTTGTGGGTACTTGTAGGTACTTGTGGGTACTTGTAGGTATTTGTGGGTACTTGTAGGTACTTGTGGGTACTTGTAGGTACTTGTGGGTGCTTGTAGGTACTTGTGGGTACTTTTAGGTACTTGTGGGTACTTGTGGGTAATTGTGGGTGCTTGTGGGTGCTAATAGGTACTTGTGGGTGCTAATAGGTACTTGTGGGTTCTTGTAGGTACTTTTGGGTACTTGTAGGTACTTGTGGGTACTTGTAGGTACTTGTGGGTGCTTGTAGGTACTTGTGGGTTCTTGTAGGTACTTTTGGGTGCTTGTGGGTACTTGTAGGTACTTTTGGGTACTTGTAGGTACTTGTGGGTACTTGTAGGTACTTGTGGGTGCTTGTAGGTACTTGTGGGTTCTTGTAGGTACTTTTGGGTGCTTGTGGGTACTTGTAGGTACTTGTGGATACTTGTAGGTACTTGTGGGTACTTGTAGGTACTTGTGGGTACTTGTAGGTACTTGTGGGTACTTGTAGGTACTTGTGGGTACTTGTAGGTATTTGTGGGTACTTGTAGGTATTTGTGGGTACTTGTAGGTACTTGTGGGTACTTGTGGGTAATTGTGGGTACTTGTGGTTGCTTGTGGGTGCTAATAGGTACTTGTGGGTACTTGTAGGTACTTGTGGGTACTTTTAGGTACTTTTGGGTACTTGTAGGTACTTGTAGGTACTTGTGGGTACTTGTAGGTACTTGTGGGTGCTTGTAGGTACTTGTGGGTACTTTTAGGTACTTGTGGGTAATTGTGGGTGCTTGTGGGTGCTAATAGGTACTTGTGGGTGCTAATAGGTACTTGTGGGTGCTAATAGGTATTTGTGGGTACTTGTAGGTACTTGTGGGTACTTGTAGGTACTTGTGGGTACTTGTAGGTACTTGTGGGTGCTTGTAGGTACTTGTGGGTTCTTGTAGGTACTTTTGGGTGCTTGTGGGTACTTGTAGGTACTTGTAGGTATTTGTGGGTACTTGTAGGTACTTGTGGGTACTTGTAGGTACTTGTGGGTACTTGTAGGTACTTGTGGGTACTTGTAGGTACTTGTGGGTAGTTGTAGGTACTTGTGGGTAATTGTAGGTACTTGTGGGTACTTGTAGGTACTTGTGGGTACTTGTAGGTATTTGTGGGTACTTGTAGGTACTTGTGGGTACTTGTAGGTACTTGTGGGTACTTGTAGGTACTTGTGGGTGCTTGTAGGTACTTGTGGGTACTTTTAGGTACTTGTGGGTACTTGTGGGTAATTGTGGGTGCTTGTGGGTGCTAATAGGTACTTGTGGGTGCTAATAGGTACTTGTGGGTTCTTGTAGGTACTTTTGGGTACTTGTAGGTACTTGTGGGTACTTGTAGGTACTTGTGGGTGCTTGTAGGTACTTGTGGGTTCTTGTAGGTACTTTTGGGTGCTTGTGGGTACTTGTAGGTACTTTTGGGTACTTGTAGGTACTTGTGGGTACTTGTAGGTACTTGTGGGTGCTTGTAGGTACTTGTGGGTTCTTGTAGGTACTTTTGGGTGCTTGTGGGTACTTGTAGGTACTTGTGGATACTTGTAGGTACTTGTGGGTACTTGTAGGTACTTGTGGGTACTTGTAGGTACTTGTGGGTACTTGTAGGTACTTGTGGGTACTTGTAGGTATTTGTGGGTACTTGTAGGTATTTGTGGGTACTTGTAGGTACTTGTGGGTACTTGTGGGTAATTGTGGGTACTTGTGGTTGCTTGTGGGTGCTAATAGGTACTTGTGGGTACTTGTAGGTACTTGTGGGTACTTTTAGGTACTTTTGGGTACTTGTAGGTACTTGTAGGTACTTGTGGGTACTTGTAGGTACTTGTGGGTGCTTGTAGGTACTTGTGGGTACTTTTAGGTACTTGTGGGTAATTGTGGGTGCTTGTGGGTGCTAATAGGTACTTGTGGGTGCTAATAGGTACTTGTGGGTGCTAATAGGTATTTGTGGTTACTTGTAGGTACTTGTGGGTACTTGTAGGTACTTGTGGGTACTTGTAGGTACTTGTGGGTGCTTGTAGGTACTTGTGGGTTCTTGTAGGTACTTTTGGGTGCTTGTGGGTACTTGTAGGTACTTGTAGGTATTTGTGGGTACTTGTAGGTACTTGTGGGTACTTGTAGGTACTTGTGGGTACTTGTAGGTACTTGTGGGTACTTGTAGGTACTTGTGGGTAGTTGTAGGTACTTGTGGGTAATTGTAGGTACTTGTGGGTACTTGTAGGTACTTGTGGGTACTTGTAGGTATTTGTGGGTACTTGTAGGTACTTGTGGGTACTTGTAGGTACTTGTGGGTACTTGTAGGTACTTGTGGGTGCTTGTAGGTACTTGTGGGTACTTTTAGGTACTTGTGGGTACTTGTGGGTAATTGTGGGTGCTTGTGGGTGCTAATAGGTACTTGTGGGTGCTAATAGGTACTTGTGGGTACTTGTAGGTACTTGTGGGTACTTTTAGGTACTTTTGGGTACTTGTAGGTACTTGTAGGTACTTGTGGGTACTTGTAGGTACTTGTGGGTGCTTGTCGGTACTTGTGGGTACTTTTAGGTACTTGTGGGTACTTGTGGGTAATTGTGGGTGCTTGTGGGTGCAAATAGGTACTTGTGGGTGCTAATAGGTACTTGTGGGTGCTAATAGGTACTTGTGGGTACTTGTAGGTACTTGTGGGTACTTGTAGGTACTTTTGGGTACTTGTAGGTACTTGTGGGTACTTGTAGGTACTTGTGGGTGCTTGTAGGTACTTGTGGGTTCTTGTAGGTACTTTTGGGTGCTTGTGGGTACTTGTGGGTACTTGTAGGTATTTGTGGGTACTTGTAGGTACTTGTGGGTACTTGTAGGTACTTGTGGGTACTTGTAGGTACTTGTGGGTACTTGTAGTTACTTGTGGGTACTTGTAGGTATTTGTGGGTACTTGTAGGTACTTGTGGGTACTTGTAGGTACTTGTGGGTACTTGTAGGTACTTGTGGGTACTTGTAGGTATTTGTGGGTACTTGTAGGTACTTGTGGGTACTTGTAGGTACTTGTGGGTACTTGTAGGTACTTGTGGGTGCTTGTAGGTACTTGTGGGTACTTTTAGGTACTTGTGGGTACTTGTGGGTAATTGTGGGTGCTTGTGGGTGCTAATAGATACTTGTGGGTGCTAATAGGTACTTGTGGGTGCTAATAGGTACTTGTGGGTACTTGTAGGTACTTGTGGGTACTTGTAGGTACTTTTGGGTACTTGTAGGTACTTGTGGGTACTTGTAGGTACTTGTGGGTGCTTGTAGGTACTTGTGGGTTCTTGTAGGTAATTGTGGGTACTTGTGGGTACTTGTGGGTACTTGTAGGTATTTGTGGGTACTTGTAGGTACTTGTGGGTACTTGTAGGTACTTGTGGGTACTTGTAGGTACTTGTGGGTACTTGTAGGTACTTGTGGGTACTTGTAGGTATTTGTGGGTACTTGTAGGTACTTGTGGGTACTTGTAGGTACTTGTGGGTACTTGTAGGTACTTGTGGGTACTTGTAGGTATTTGTGGGTACTTGTAGGTACTTGTGGGTACTTGTAGGTACTTGTGGGTGCTTGTAGGTACTTGTCGGTACTTTTAGGTACTTGTGGGTACTTGTGGGTAATTGTGGGTGCTTGTGGGTGCTACTAGGTACTTGTGGGTGCTAATAGGTACTTGTGGGTGCTAATAGGTACTTGTGGGTACTTGTAGGTACTTGTGGGTACTTGTAGGTACTTTTGGGTACTTGTAGGTACTTGTGGGTACTTGTAGGTACTTGTGGGTGCTTGTAGGTACTTGTGGGTTCTTGTAGGTACTTTTGGGTGCTTATGGGTACTTGTGGGTACTTGTAGGTATTTGTGGGTACTTGTAGGTAATTGTGGGTACTTGTAGGTACTTGTGGGTGCTTGTAGGTACTTGTGGGTTCTTGTAGGTACTTTTGGGTGCTTATGGGTACTTGTGGGTACTTGTAGGTATTTGTGGGTACTTGTAGGTAATTGTGGGTACTTGTGGGTACTTGTGGGTACTTGTGGGTACTTGTAGGTACTTGTGGGTACTTGTAGGTACTTGTGGGTACTTGTAGGTATTTGTGGGTACTTGTAGGTACTTGTGGGTACTTGTAGGTACTTGTGGGTACTTGTAGGTACTTGTGGGTACTTGTAGGTACTTGTGGGTGCTTGTGGGTACTTGTAGGTACTTGTGGGTGCTTGTAGGTACTTGTGGGTGCTTGTGCGTACTTGTAGGTACTTGTAGGTACTTGTGGGTGCTTGTGGGTACTTGTAGGTACTTGTGGGTACTTGTAGGTACTTGTGGGTACTTGTGGGTGCTTGTGGGTACTTGTGGGTGCTTGTAGGTGCTTGTGGGTGCTTGTAGGTGCTTGTGGGTGCTTGTAGGTACTTGTGGGTACTTGTAGGTACTTGTGGGTGATTGTAGGTACTTGTGGGTGCTTGTAGGTACTTGTGGGTGCTTGTAGGTACTTGTGGGTGCTTGTAGGTACTTGTGGGTACTTGTAGGTACTTGTAGGTACTTGTGGGTAATTGTGGGTACTTGTGGGTGCTTGTGGGTACTTCTAGGTACTTGTGGGTACTTTTGGGTACTTGTAGGTACTTGTAGGTACATGTAGGTACTTGTAGGTGCTTGTGGGTACTTGTAGGTACTTGTGGGTACTTGTAGGTACTTGTGGGTACTTGTGGGTACTTGTAGGTACTTGTGGGTACTTGTTGGTACTTGTGGGTACTTGTGGGTACTTGTGGGTACTTGTGGTTACTTGTAGGTACTTGTAGATGCTTGAGGGTACTTGTAGGTACTTGTGGGTACTTGTGGGTGCTTGTGGGTACTTGTGGGTGCTTGTAGGTACTTGTGGGTACTTTTAGGTACTTGTGGGTACTTTTAGGTACTTTTGGGTACTTGTAGGTACTTGTAGGTACTTGTGGGTACTTGTAGGTACTTGTGGGTGCTTGTAGGTACTTGTGGGTACTTTTAGGTACTTGTGGGTACTTTTAGGTACTTGTGGGTACTTTTAGGTACTTTTGGGTACTTGTAGGTACTTGTAGGTACTTGTGGGTACTTGTAGGTACTTGTGGGTGCTTGTAGGTACTTGTGGGTACTTTTAGGTACTTGTGGGTAGTTGTGGGTACTTGTGGGTAATTGTGGGTGCCTGTGGGTGCTAATAGGTACTTGTGGGTGCTAATAGGTACTTGTGGGTACTTGTAGGTACTTGTGGGTACTTGTAGGTGCTTTTGGGTACTTGTAGGTACTTGTGGGTACTTGTAGGTACTTGTGGGTGCTTGTAGGTACTTGTGGGTTCTTGTAGGTACTTTTGGGTGCTTGTGGGTACTTGTAGGTACTTGTGGATACTTGTAGGTACTTGTGGGTACTTGTAGGTACTTGTGGGTACTTGTAGGTACTTGTGGGTACTTGTAGGTACTTGTGGGTACTTGTAGGTATTTGTGGGTACTTGTAGGTGATTGTGGGTACTTTTAGGTACTTTTGGGTACTTGTAGGTACTTGTAGGTACTTGTGGGTACTTGTAGGTACTTGTGGGTGCTTGTAGGTACATGTGGGTACTTTTAGGTACTTGTGGGTACTTGTGGGTACTTGTGGGTAATTGTGGGTGCTTGTAGGTACTTGTGGGTACTTGTAGGTACTTGTGGGTACTTGTAGGTACTTGTGGGTACTTGTAGGTATTTGTGGGTACTTGTAGGTACTTGTGGGTACTTGTAGGTACTTGTGGGTACTTGTAGGTACTTGTGGGTACTTGTAGGTACTTGTGGGTGCTTGTGGGTACTTGTAGGTACTTGTGGGTGCTTGTAGGTACTTGTGGGTGCTTGTGCGTACTTGTAGGTACTTGTAGGTACTTGTGGGTGCTTGTGGGTACTTGTAGGTACTTGTGGGTACTTGTAGGTACTTGTGGGTACTTGTGGGTGCTTGTGGGTACTTGTGGGTGCTTGTGGGTACTTGTAGGTACTTGTGGGTACTTGTAGGTACTTGTGGGTACTTGTGGGTACTTGTAGGTACTTGTGGGTACTTGTAGGTACTTGTGGGTACTTGTGGGTACTTGTGGTTACTTGTAGGTACTTGTAGATGCTTGAGGGTACTTGTAGGTACTTGTGGGTACTTGTGGGTGCTTGTGGGTACTTGTGGGTGCTTGTAGGTACTTGTGGGTACTTTTAGGTACTTGTGGGTACTTTTAGGTACTTTTGGGTACTTGTAGGTACTTGTAGGTACTTGTGGGTACTTGTAGGTACTTGTGGGTGCTTGTAGGTACTTGTGGGTACTTTTAGGTACTTGTGGGTAGTTGTGGGTACTTGTGGGTAATTGTGGGTGCTTGTGGGTGCTAATAGGTACTTGTGGGTGCTAATAGGTACTTGTGGGTACTTGTAGGTACTTGTGGGTACTTGTAGGTGCTTTTGGGTACTTGTAGGTACTTGTGGGTACTTGTAGGTACTTGTAGGTGCTTGTAGGTACTTGTGGGTTCTTGTAGGTACTTTTGGGTGCTTGTGGGTACTTGTAGGTACTTGTGGATACTTGTAGGTACTTGTGGGTACTTGTAGGTACTTGTGGGTACTTGTAGGTACTTGTGGGTACTTGTAGGTATTTGTGGGTACTTGTAGGTATTTGTGGGTACTTTTAGGTACTTTTGGGTACTTTTAGGTACTTTTAGGTACTTTTGGGTACTTGTAGGTACTTGTAGGTACTTGTGGGTACTTGTAGGTACTTGTGGGTGCTTGTAGGTACTTGTGGGTACTTTTAGGTACTTGTGGGTACTTGTGGGTAATTGTGGGTGCTTGTGGGTGCTAATAGGTACTTGTGGGTGCTAATAGGTACTTGTGGGTACTTGTAGGTACTTGTGGGTACTTGTAGGTACTTGTGGGTACTTGTAGGTATTTGTGGGTACTTGTAGGTACTTGTGGGTACTTTTAGGTACTTTTGGGTACTTGTAGGTACTTGTAGGTACTTGTGGGTACTTGTAGGTACTTGTGGGTGCTTGTAGGTACTTGTGGGTACTTTTAGGTACTTGTGGGTACTTGTGGGTACTTGTGGGTAATTGTGGGTGCTTGTGGGTGCTAATAGGTACTTGTGGGTGCTAATAGGTACTTGTGGGTACTTGTAGGTACTTGTGGGTACTTGTAGGTACTTTTGGGTACTTGTAGGTACTTGTGGGTACTTGTAGGTACTTGTGGGTGCTTGTAGGTACTTGTGGGTTCTTGTAGGTACTTTTGGGTGCTTGTGGGTACTTGTGGGTACTTGTAGGTATTTGTGGGTACTTGTAGGTACTTGTGGGTACTTGTAGGTACTTGTGGGTACTTTTAGGTACTTGTGGGTATTTGTAGGTACTTGTGGGTACTTGTAGGTATTTGTGGGTACTTTTAGGTACTTGTGGGTACTTGTAGGTACTTGTGGGTACTTGTAGGTACTTGTGGGTACTTGTAGGTACTTGTGGGTGCTTGTGGGTACTTGTAGGTACTTGTGGGTGCTTGTAGGTACTTGTGGGTACTTTTAGGTACTTGTGGGTACTTTTAGGTACTTTTGGGTACTTGTAGGTACTTGTAGGTACTTGTGGGAACTTGTAGGTACTTGTGGGTGCTTGTAGGTACTTGTGGGTACTTTTAGGTACTTGTGGGTACTTTTAGGTACTTGTGGGTACTTTTAGGTACTTTTGGGTACTTGTAGGTACTTGTAGGTACTTGTGGGTACTTGTAGGTACTTGTGGGTGCTTGTAGGTACTTGTGGGTACTTTTAGGTACTTGTGGGTAGTTGTGGGTACTTGTGGGTAATTGTGGGTGCCTGTGGGTGCTAATAGGTACTTGTGGGTGCTAATAGGTACTTGTGGGTACTTGTAGGTACTTGTGGGTACTTGTAGGTGCTTTTGGGTACCTGTAGGTACTTGTGGGTACTTGTAGGTACTTGTGGGTGCTTGTAGGTACTTGTGGGTTCTTGTAGGTACTTTTGGGTGCTTGTGGGTACTTGTAGGTACTTGTGGATACTTGTAGGTACTTGTGGGTACTTGTAGGTACTTGTGGGTACTTGTAGGTACTTGTGGGTACTTGTAGGTACTTGTGGGTACTTGTAGGTATTTGTGGGTACTTGTAGGTACTTGTGGGTACTTTTAGGTACTTTTGGGTACTTGTAGGTACTTGTAGGTACTTGTGGGTACTTGTAGGTACTTGTGGGTGCTTGTAGGTACTTGTGGGTACTTTTAGGTACTTGTGGGTACTTGTGGGTACTTGTGGGTAATTGTGGGTGCTTGTAGGTACTTGTGGGTACTTGTAGGTACTTGTGGGTACTTGTAGGTATTTGTGGGTACTTGTAGGTACTTGTGGGTACTTGTAGGTACTTGTGGGTACTTGTAGGTACTTGTGGGTACTTGTAGGTACTTGTGGGTACTTGTAGGTACTTGTGGGTGCTTGTGGGTACTTGTAGGTACTTGTGGGTGCTTGTAGGTACTTGTGGGTGCTTGTGCGTACTTGTAGGTACTTGTAGGTACTTGTGGGTGCTTGTGGGTACTTGTAGGTACTTGTGGGTACTTGTAGGTACTTGTGGGTACTTGTGGGTGCTTGTGGGTACTTGTGGGTGCTTGTAGGTGCTTGTGGGTGCTTGTAGGTGCTTGTGGGTGCTTGTAGGTACTTGTGGGTACTTGTAGGTACTTGTGGGTGATTGTAGGTACTTGTAGGTGCTTGTGGGTACTTGTAGGTACTTGTGGGTACTTGTAGGTACTTGTGGGTACTTGTGGGTACTTGTAGGTACTTGTGGGTACTTGTAGGTACTTGTGGGTACTTGTGGGTACTTGTGGGTACTTGTGGTTACTTGTAGGTACTTGTAGATGCTTGAGGGTACTTGTAGGTACTTGTGGGTACTTGTGGGTGCTTGTGGGTACTTGTGGGTGCTTGTAGGTACTTGTGGGTACTTTTAGGTACTTGTGGGTACTTTTAGGTACTTTTGGGTACTTGTAGGTACTTGTAGGTACTTGTGGGTACTTGTAGGTACTTGTGGGTGCTTGTAGGTACTTGTGGGTACTTTTAGGTACTTGTGGGTAGTTGTGGGTACTTGTGGGTAATTGTGGGTGCTTGTGGGTGCTAATAGGTACTTGTGGGTGCTAATAGGTACTTGTGGGTACTTGTAGGTACTTGTGGGTACTTGTAGGTGCTTTTGGGTACTTGTAGGTACTTGTGGGTACTTGTAGGTACTTGTAGGTGCTTGTAGGTACTTGTGGGTTCTTGTAGGTACTTTTGGGTGCTTGTGGGTACTTGTAGGTACTTGTGGATACTTGTAGGTACTTGTGGGTACTTGTAGGTACTTGTGGGTACTTGTAGGTACTTGTGGGTACTTGTAGGTATTTGTGGGTACTTGTAGGTACTTGTGGGTACTTTTAGGTACTTTTGGGTACTTGTAGGTACTTGTAGGTACTTGTGGGTACTTGTGGGTACTTGTAGGTACTTGTGGGTGCTTGTAGGTACTTGTGGGTACTTTTAGGTACTTGTGGGTACTTGTGGGTAATTGTGGGTGCTTGCGGGTGCTAATAGGTACTTGTGGGTGCTAATAGGTACTTGTGGGTACTTGTAGGTACTTGTGGGTACTTGTAGGTACTTGTGGGTACTTGTAGGTATTTGTGGGTACTTGTAGGTACTTGTGGGTACTTTTAGGTACTTTTGGGTACTTGTAGGTACTTGTAGGTACTTGTGGGTACTTGTAGGTACTTGTGGGTGCTTGTAGGTACTTGTGGGTACTTTTAGGTACTTGTGGGTACTTGTGGGTACTTGTGGGTAATTGTGGGTGCTTGTGGGTGCTAATAGGTACTTGTGGGTGCTAATAGGTACTTGTGGGTACTTGTAGGTACTTGTGGGTACTTGTAGGTACTTTTGGGTACTTGTAGGTACTTGTGGGTACTTGTAGGTACTTGTGGGTGCTTGTAGGTACTTGTGGGTTCTTGTAGGTACTTTTGGGTGCTTGTGGGTACTTGTGGGTACTTGTAGGTATTTGTGGGTACTTGTAGGTACTTGTGGGTACTTGTAGGTACTTGTGGGTACTTTTAGGTACTTGTGGGTATTTGTAGGTACTTGTGGGTACTTGTAGGTATTTGTGGGTACTTTTAGGTACTTGTGGGTACTTGTAGGTACTTGTGGGTACTTGTAGGTACTTGTGGGTACTTGTAGGTACTTGTGGGTGCTTGTGGGTACTTGTAGGTACTTGTGGGTGCTTGTAGGTGCTTGTAGGTACTTGTAGGTACTTGTGGGTGCTTGTGGGTATTTGTAGGTACTTGTGGGTACTTGTAGGTACTTGTGGGTACTTGTGGGTGCTTGTGGGTACTTGTGGGTGCTTGTAGGTGCTTGTGGGTGCTTGTAGGTGCTTGTGGGTGCTTGTAGGTGCTTGTGGGTGCTTGTAGGTACTTGTGGGTAATTGTAGGTACTTGTGGGTGATTGTAGGTACTTGTGGGTGCTTGTAGGTACTTGTGGGTGCTTGTAGGTACTTGTGGGTACTTGTGGGTGCTTGTGGGTACTTGTGGGTGCTTGTAGGTACTTGTGGGTACTTTTAGGTACTTGTGGGTACTTTTAGGTACTTTTGGGTACTTGTAGGTACTTGTAGGTACTTGTGGGTACTTGTGGGTACTTGTGGGTGCTTGTAGGTACTTGTGGGTACTTTTAGGTACTTGTGGGTACTTTTAGGTACTTTTGGGTACTTGTAGGTACTTGTAGGTACTTGTGGGTACTTGTAGGTACTTGTGGGTGCTTGTAGGTACTTGTGGGTACTTTTAGGTACTTGTGGGTAGTTGTGGGTACTTGTGGGTAATTGTGGGTGCTTGTGGGTGCTAATAGGTACTTGTGGGTGCTAATAGGTACTTGTGGGTACTTGTAGGTACTTGTGGGTACTTGTAGGTGCTTTTGGGTACTTGTAGGTACTTGTGGGTACTTGTAGGTACTTGTGGGTGCTTGTAGGTACTTGTGGGTTCTTGTAGGTACTTTTGGGTGCTTGTGGGTACTTGTAGGTACTTGTGGATACTTGTAGGTACTTGTGGGTACTTGTAGGTACTTGTGGGTACTTGTAGGTACTTGTGGGTACTTGTAGGTACTTGTGGGTACTTGTAGGTATTTGTGGGTACTTGTAGGTACTTGTGGGTACTTTTAGGTACTTTTGGGTACTTGTAGGTACTTGTAGGTACTTGTGGGTACTTATAGGTACTTGTGGGTGCTTGTAGGTACTTGTGGGTACTTTTAGGTACTTGTGGGTACTTGTGGGTACTTGTGGGTAATTGTGGGTACTTCTAGGTACTTGTGGGTACTTTTGGGTACTTGTAGGTACTTGTAGGTACATGTAGGTACTTGTAGGTGCTTGTGGGTACTTGTAGGTACTTGTGGGTACTTGTAGGTACTTGTGGGTACTTGTGGGTACTTGTAGGTACTTGTGGGTACTTGTAGGTACTTGTGGGCACTTGTGGGTACTTGTGGTTACTTGTAGGTACTTGTAGATGCTTGAGGGTACTTGTAGGTACTTGTGGGTACTTGTGGGTGCTTGTGGGTACTTATGGGTGCTTGTAGGTACTTGTGGGTACTTTTAGGTACTTGTGGGTACTTTTAGGTACTTTTGGGTACTTGTAGGTACTTGTAGGTACTTGTGGGTACTTGTAGGTACTTGTGGGTGCTTGTAGGTACTTGTGGGTTCTTGTAGGTACTTTTGGGTGCTTGTGGGTACTTGTGGGTACTTTTGGGTGCTTGTGGGTACTTGTAGGTACTTGTGGATACTTGTAGGTACTTGTGGGTACTTGTAGGTACTTGTGGGTACTTGTAGGTACTTGTGGGTACTTATAGGTACTTGTGGGTACTTGTAGGTATTTGTGGGTACTTGTAGGTACTTGTGGGTACTTTTAGGTACTTTTGGGTACTTGTAGGTACTTGTAGGTACTTGTGGGTACTTGTAGGTACTTGTGGGTACTTGTAGGTACTTGTAGGTGCTTGTAGGTACTTGTGGGTACTTTTTGGTACTTGTGGGTACTTGTGGGTACTTGTGGGTAATTGTGGGTGCTTGTGGGTGCTAATAGGTACTTGTGGGTGCTAATAGGTACTTGTGGGTACTTGTAGGTACTTGTGGGTACTTGTAGGTACTTTTGGGTACTTGTAGGTACTTGTGGGTACTTGTAGGTACTTGTGGGTGCTTGTAGGTACTTGTGGGTTCTTGTAGGTACTTTTGGGTGCTTGTGGGTACTTGTGGGTACTTGTAGGTATTTGTGGGTACTTGTAGGTACTTGTGGGTACTTGTAGGTACTTGTGGGTACTTTTAGGTACTTGTGGGTATTTGTAGGTACTTGTGGGTACTTGTAGGTATTTGTGGGTACTTGTAGGTACTTGTGGGTACTTGTAGGTACTTGTGGGTACTTGTAGGTACTTGTGGGTACTTGTAGGTACTTGTGGGTGCTTGTGGGTACTTGTAGGTACTTGTGGGTGCTTGTAGGTACTTGTGGGTACTTGTAGGTATTTGTGGGTACTTGTAGGTACTTGTGGGTACTTGTAGGTACTTGTGGGTACTTGTAGGTATTTGTGGGTACTTGTAGGTACTTGTGGGTACTTGTAGGTACTTGTGGGTACTTGTAGGTACTTGTGGGTACTTGTAGGTATTTGTGGGTACTTGTAGGTACTTGTGGGTACTTGTAGGTACTTGTGGGTACTTGTAGGTACTTGTGGGTACTTGTAGGTACTTGTGGGTACTTGTAGGTATTTGTGGGTACTTGTAGGTACTTGTGGGTACTTGTAGGTACTTGTGGGTACTTGTAGGTACTTGTGGGTGCTTGTAGGTACTTGTGGGTACTTTTAGGTACTTGTGGGTACTTGTGGGTAATTGTGGGTGCTTGTGGGTGCTAATAGGTACTTGTGGGTGCTAATAGGTACTTGTGGGTGCTAATAGGTACTTGTGGGTACTTGTAGGTACTTGTGGGTACTTGTAGGTACTTTTGGGTACTTGTAGGTACTTGTGGGTACTTGTAGGTACTTGTGGGTGCTTGTAGGTACTTGTGGGTTCTTGTAGGTACTTTTGGGTGCTTGTGGGTACTTGTGGGTACTTGTAGGTATTTGTGGGTACTTGTAGGTACTTGTGGGTACTTGTAGGTACTTGTGGGTACTTGTAGGTACTTGTGGGTACTTGTAGGTACTTGTGGGTACTTGTAGGTATTTGTGGGTACTTGTAGGTATTTGTGGGTACTTGTAGGTACTTGTGGGTACTTGTAGGTACTTGTGGGTACTTGTAGGTACTTGTGGGTACTTGTAGGTATTTGTGGGTACTTGTAGGTACTTGTGGGTACTTGTAGGTACTTGTGGGTGCTTGTAGGTACTTGTGGGTACTTTTAGGTACTTGTGGGTACTTGTGGGTAATTGTGGGTGCTTGTGGGTGCTAATAGGTACTTGTGGGTGCTAATAGGTACTTGTGGGTTCTTGTAGGTACTTTTGGGTACTTGTAGGTACTTGTGGGTACTTGTAGGTACTTGTGGGTGCTTGTAGGTACTTGTGGGTTCTTGTAGGTACTTTTGGGTGCTTGTGGGTACTTGTAGGTACTTTTGGGTACTTGTAGGTACTTGTGGGTACTTGTAGGTACTTGTGGGTGCTTGTAGGTACTTGTGGGTTCTTGTAGGTACTTTTGGGTGCTTGTGGGTACTTGTAGGTACTTGTGGATACTTGTAGGTACTTGTGGATACTTGTAGGTACTTGTGGGTACTTGTAGGTACTTGTGGGTACTTGTAGGTACTTGTGGGTACTTGTAGGTATTTGTGGGTACTTGTAGGTATTTGTGGGTACTTGTAGGTACTTGTGGGTACTTGTGGGTAATTGTGGGTACTTGTGGGTGCTTGTGGGTGCTAATAGGTACTTGTGGGTACTTGTAGGTACTTGTGGGTACTTTTAGGTACTTTTGGGTACTTGTAGGTACTTGTAGGTACTTGTGGGTACTTGTAGGTACTTGTGGGTGCTTGTAGGTACTTGTGGGTACTTTTAGGTACTTGTGGGTACTTGTGGGTAATTGTGGGTGCTTGTGGGTGCTAATAGGTACTTGTGGGTGCTAATAGGTACTTGTGGGTGCTAATAGGTATTTGTGGGTACTTGTAGGTACTTGTGGGTACTTGTAGGTACTTGTGGGTACTTGTAGGTACTTGTGGGTGCTTGTAGGTACTTGTGGGTTCTTGTAGGTACTTTTGGGTGCTTGTGGGTACTTGTAGGTACTTGTAGGTATTTGTGGGTACTTGTAGGTACTTGTGGGTACTTGTAGGTACTTGTGGGTACTTGTAGGTACTTGTGGGTACTTGTAGGTACTTGTGGGTACTTGTAGGTACTTGTGGGTAATTGTAGGTACTTGTGGGTACTTGTAGGTACTTGTGGGTACTTGTAGGTATTTGTGGGTACTTGTAGGTACTTGTGGGTGCTTGTAGGTACTTGTGGGTACTTTTAGGTACTTGTGGGTACTTGTGGGTAATTGTGGGTGCTTGTGGGTGCTAATAGGTACTTGTGGGTGCTAATAGGTACTTGTGGGTACTTGTAGGTACTTGTAGGTACTTGTGGGTACTTTTAGGTACTTTTGGGTACTTGTGGGTACTTGTAGGTACTTGTGGGTGCTTGTCGGTACTTGTGGGTACTTTTAGGTACTTGTGGGTACTTGTGGGTAATTGTGGGTGCTTGTGGGTGCAAATAGGTACTTGTGGGTGCTAATAGGTACTTGTGGGTGCTAATAGGTACTTGTGGGTTCTTGTAGGTACTTGTGGGTACTTGTAGGTACTTTTGGGTACTTGTAGGTACTTGTGGGTACTTGTAGGTACTTGTGGGTGCTTGTAGGTACTTGTGGGTTCTTGTAGGTACTTTTGGGTGCTTGTGGGTACTTGTGGGTACTTGTAGGTATTTGTGGGTACTTGTAGGTACTTGTGGGTACTTGTAGGTACTTGTGGGTACTTTTAGGTACTTGTGGGTATTTGTAGGTACTTGTGGGTACTTGTAGGTATTTGTGGGTACTTGTAGGTACTTGTGGGTACTTGTAGGTACTTGTGGGTACTTGTAGGTACTTGTGGGTACTTGTAGGTACTTGTGGGTGCTTGTGGGTACTTGTAGGTACTTGTGGGTGCTTGTAGGTACTTGTGGGTACTTGTAGGTATTTGTGGGTACTTGTAGGTACTTGTGGGTACTTGTAGGTACTTGTGGGTACTTGTAGGTATTTGTGGGTACTTGTAGGTACTTGTGGGTACTTGTAGGTACTTGTGGGTACTTGTAGGTACTTGTGGGTACTTGTAGGTATTTGTGGGTACTTGTAGGTACTTGTGGGTACTTGTAGGTACTTGTGGGTACTTGTAGGTACTTGTGGGTACTTGTAGGTACTTGTGGGTACTTATAGGTACTTGTGGGTACTTGTAGGTATTTGTGGGTACTTGTAGGTACTTGTGGGTACTTTTAGGTACTTTTGGGTACTTGTAGGTACTTGTAGGTACTTGTGGGTACTTGTAGGTACTTGTGGGTACTTGTAGGTACTTGTGGGTGCTTGTAGGTACTTGTGGGTACTTTTAGGTACTTGTGGGTACTTGTGGGTACTTGTGGGTAATTGTGGGTGCTTGTGGGTGCTAATAGGTACTTGTGGGTGCTAATAGGTACTTGTGGGTACTTGTAGGTACTTGTGGGTACTTGTAGGTACTTTTGGGTACTTGTAGGTACTTGTGGGTACTTGTAGGTACTTGTGGGTGCTTGTAGGTACTTGTGGGTTCTTGTAGGTACTTTTGGGTGCTTGTGGGTACTTGTGGGTACTTGTAGGTATTTGTGGGTACTTGTAGGTACTTGTGGGTACTTGTAGGTACTTGTGGGTACTTTTAGGTACTTGTGGGTGCTTGTAGGTACTTGTGGGTACTTTTAGGTACTTGTGGGTACTTGTGGGTAATTGTGGGTGCTTGTGGGTGCTAATAGGTACTTGTGGGTGCTAATAGGTACTTGTGGGTGCTAATAGGTACTTGTGGGTACTTGTAGGTACTTGTGGGTACTTGTAGGTACTTTTGGGTACTTGTAGGTACTTGTGGGTACTTGTAGGTACTTGTGGGTGCTTGTAGGTACTTGTGGGTTCTTGTAGGTACTTTTGGGTGCTTATGGGTACTTGTGGGTACTTGTAGGTATTTGTGGGTACTTGTAGGTAATTGTGGGTACTTGTGGGTACTTGTGGGTACTTGTAGGTACTTGTGGGTACTTGTAGGTACTTGTGGGTACTTGTAGGTATTTGTGGGTACTTGTAGGTACTTGTGGGTACTTGTAGGTACTTGTGGGTACTTGTAGGTACTTGTGGGTACTTGTAGGTACTTGTGGGTGCTTGTGGGTACTTGTAGGTACTTGTGGGTGCTTGTAGGTACTTGTGGGTGCTTGTGCGTACTTGTAGGTACTTGTAGGTACTTGTGGGTGCTTGTGGGTACTTGTAGGTACTTGTGGGTACTTGTAGGTACTTGTGGGTACTTGTGGGTGCTTGTGGGTACTTGTGGGTGCTTGTAGGTGCTTGTGGGTGCTTGTAAGTGCTTGTGGGTGCTTGTAGGTACTTGTGGGTACTTGTAGGTACTTGTGGGTGATTGTAGGTACTTGTGGGTGCTTGTAGGTACTTGTGGGTGCTTGTAGGTACTTGTGGGTGCTTGTAGGTACTTGTGGGTACTTGTAGGTACTTGTAGGTACTTGTGGGTAATTGTGGGTACTTGTGGGTAATTGTGGGTACTTGTGGGTGCTTGTGGGTACTTCTAGGTACTTGTGGGTACTTTTGGGTACTTGTAGGTACTTGTAGGTACATGTAGGTACTTGTAGGTGCTTGTGGGTACTTGTAGGTACTTGTGGGTACTTGTAGGTACTTGTGGGTACTTGTGGGTACTTGTAGGTACTTGTGGGTACTTGTTGGTACTTGTGGGTACTTGTGGGTACTTGTGGTTACTTGTAGGTACTTGTAGATGCTTGAGGGTACTTGTAGGTACTTGTGGGTACTTGTGGGTGCTTGTGGGTACTTGTGGGTGCTTGTAGGTACTTGTGGGTACTTTTAGGTACTTGTGGGTACTTTTAGGTACTTTTGGGTACTTGTAGGTACTTGTAGGTACTTGTGGGTACTTGTAGGTACTTGTGGGTGCTTGTAGGTACTTGTGGGTGCTTGTAGGTACTTGTGGGTTCTTGTAGGTACTTTTGGGTGCTTGTGGGTACTTGTGGGTACTTGTAGGTATTTGTGGGTACTTCTAGGTACTTGTGGGTACTTGTAGGTACTTGTGGGTACTTGTAGGTACTTGTGGGTACTTGTAGGTACTTGTGGGTACTTGTAGGTATTTGTGGGTACTTGTAGGTATTTGTGGGTACTTGTAGGTACTTGTGGGTACTTGTAGGTACTTGTGGGTACTTGTAGGTACTTGTGGGTACTTGTAGGTATTTGTGGGTACTTGTAGGTACTTGTGGGTACTTGTAGGTACTTGTGGGTGCTTGTAGGTACTTGTGGGTACTTTTAGGTACTTGTGGGTACTTGTGGGTAATTGTGGGTGCTTGTGGGTGCTAATAGGTACTTGTGGGTGCTAATAGGTACTTGTGGGTTCTTGTAGGTACTTTTGGGTACTTGTAGGTACTTGTGGGTACTTGTAGGTACTTGTGGGTGCTTGTAGGTACTTGTGGGTTCTTGTAGGTACTTTTGGGTGCTTGTGGGTACTTGTAGGTGCTTGTGGGTGCTAATAGGTACTTGTGGGTGCTAATAGGTACTTGTGGGTGCTAATAGGTATTTGTGGGTACTTGTAGGTACTTGTGGGTACTTGTAGGTGCTTTTGGGTACTTGTAGGTACTTGTGGGTACTTGTAGGTACTTGTAGGTGCTTGTAGGTACTTGTGGGTTCTTGTAGGTACTTTTGGGTGCTTGTGGGTACTTGTAGGTACTTGTGGATACTTGTAGGTACTTGTGGGTACTTGTAGGTACTTGTGGGTACTTGTAGGTACTTGTGGGTACTTGTAGGTATTTGTGGGTACTTGTAGGTACTTGTGGGTACTTTTAGGTACTTTTGGGTACTTTTAGGTACTTTTGGGTACTTGTAGGTACTTGTAGGTACTTGTGGGTACTTGTAGGTACTTGTGGGTGCTTGTAGGTACTTGTGGGTACTTTTAGGTACTTGTGGGTACTTGTGGGTAATTGTGGGTGCTTGTGGGTGCTAATCGGTACTTGTGGGCGCTATTAGGTACTTGTGGGTACTTGTAGGTACTTGTGGGTACTTGTAGGTACTTGTGGGTACTTGTAGGTATTTGTGGGTACTTGTAGGTACTTGTGGGTACTTTTAGGTACTTTTGGGTACTTGTAGGTACTTGTAGGTACTTGTGGGTACTTGTAGGTACTTGTGGGTGCTTGTAGGTACTTGTGGGTACTTTTAGGTACTTGTGGGTACTTGTGGGTACTTGTGGGTACTTGTGGGTAATTGTGGGTGCTTGTGGGTGCTAATAGGTACTTGTGGGTGCTAATAGGTACTTGTGGGTACTTGTAGGTACTTGTGGGTACTTGTAGGTACTTTTGGGTACTTGTAGGTACTTGTGGGTACTTGTAGGTACTTGTGGGTGCTTGTAGGTACTTGTGGGTTCTTGTAGGTACTTTTGGGTGCTTGTGGGTACTTGTGGGTACTTGTAGGTATTTGTGGGTACTTGTAGGTACTTGTGGGTACTTGTAGGTACTTGTGGGTACTTTTAGGTACTTGTGGGTATTTGTAGGTACTTGTGGGTACTTGTAGGTATTTGTGGGTACTTTTAGGTACTTGTGGGTACTTGTAGGTACTTGTGGGTACTTGTAGGTACTTGTGGGTACTTGTAGGTACTTGTGGGTGCTTGTGGGTACTTGTAGGTACTTGTGGGTGCTTGTAGGTACTTGTGGGTGCTTGTGCGTACTTGTAGGTACTTGTAGGTACTTGTGGGTACTTGTAGGTATTTGTGGGTACTTGTAGGTAATTGTGGGTACTTGTGGGTACTTGTAGGTATTTGTGGGTACTTGTAGGTACTTGTGGGTACTTGTAGGTACTTGTGGGTACTTGTAGGTACTTGTGGGTACTTGTAGGTACTTGTGGGTACTTGTAGGTATTTGTGGGTACTTGTAGGTACTTGTGGGTACTTGTAGGTACTTGTGGGTACTTGTAGGTACTTGTGGGTACTTGTAGGTGTTTGTGGGTACTTGTAGGTACTTGTGGGTACTTGTAGGTACTTGTGGGTGCTTGTAGGTACTTGTGGGTTCTTGTAGGTACTTTTGGGTGCTTGTGGGTACTTGTAGGTGCTTGTGGGTGCTAATAGGTACTTGTGGGTGCTAATAGGTACTTGTGGGTGCTAATAGGTATTTGTGGGTACTTGTAGGTACTTGTGGGTACTTGTAGGTGCTTTTGGGTACTTGTAGGTACTTGTGGGTACTTGTAGGTACTTGTAGGTGCTTGTAGGTACTTGTGGGTTCTTGTAGGTACTTTTGGGTGCTTGTGGGTACTTGTAGGTACTTGTGGATACTTGTAGGTACTTGTGGGTACTTGTAGGTACTTGTGGGTACTTGTAGGTACTTGTGGGTACTTGTAGGTATTTGTGGGTACTTGTAGGTACTTGTGGGTACTTTTAGGTACTTTTGGGTACTTTTAGGTACTTTTGGGTACTTGTAGGTACTTGTAGGTACTTGTGGGTACTTGTAGGTACTTGTGGGTGCTTGTAGGTACTTGTGGGTACTTTTAGGTACTTGTGGGTACTTGTGGGTAATTGTGGGTGCTTGTGGGTGCTAATCGGTACTTGTGGGTGCTAATAGGTACTTGTGGGTACTTGTAGGTACTTGTGGGTACTTGTAGGTACTTGTGGGTACTTGTAGGTATTTGTGGGTACTTGTAGGTACTTGTGGGTACTTTTAGGTACTTTTGGGTACTTGTAGGTACTTGTAGGTACTTGTGGGTACTTGTAGGTACTTGTGGGTGCTTGTAGGTACTTGTGGGTACTTTTAGGTACTTGTGGGTACTTGTGGGTACTTGTGGGTAATTGTGGGTGCTTGTGGGTGCTAATAGGTACTTGTGGGTGCTAATAGGTACTTGTGGGTACTTGTAGGTACTTGTGGGTACTTGTAGGTACTTTTGGGTACTTGTAGGTACTTGTGGGTACTTGTAGGTACTTGTGGGTGCTTGTAGGTACTTGTGGGTTCTTGTAGGTACTTTTGGGTGCTTGTGGGTACTTGTGGGTACTTGTAGGTATTTGTGGGTACTTGTAGGTACTTGTGGGTACTTGTAGGTACTTGTGGGTACTTTTAGGTACTTGTGGGTATTTGTAGGTACTTGTGGGTACTTGTAGGTATTTGTGGGTACTTTTAGGTACTTGTGGGTACTTGTAGGTACTTGTGGGTACTTGTAGGTACTTGTGGGTACTTGTAGGTACTTGTGGGTGCTTGTGGGTACTTGTAGGTACTTGTGGGTGCTTGTAGGTACTTGTGGGTGCTTGTGCGTACTTGTAGGTACTTGTAGGTACTTGTGGGTACTTGTAGGTATTTGTGGGTACTTGTAGGTAATTGTGGGTACTTGTGGGTACTTGTAGGTATTTGTGGGTACTTGTAGGTACTTGTGGGTACTTGTAGGTACTTGTGGGTACTTGTAGGTACTTGTGGGTACTTGTAGGTACTTGTGGGTACTTGTAGGTATTTGTGGGTACTTGTAGGTACTTGTGGGTACTTGTAGGTACTTGTGGGTACTTGTAGGTACTTGTGGGTACTTGTAGGTGTTTGTGGGTACTTGTAGGTACTTGTGGGTACTTGTAGGTACTTGTGGGTGCTTGTAGGTACTTGTGGGTACTTTTAGGTACTTGTGGGTACTTGTGGGTAATTGTGGGTGCTTGTGGGTGCTAATAGGTACTTGTGGGTGCTAATAGGTACTTGTGGGTGCTAATAGGTACTTGTGGGTACTTGTAGGTACTTGTGGGTACTTGTAGGTACTTTTGGGTACTTGTAGGTACTTGTGGGTACTTGTAGGTACTTGTGGGTGCTTGTAGGTACTTGTGGGTTCTTGTAGGTACTTTTGGGTGCTTATGGGTACTTGTGGGTACTTGTAGGTATTTGTGGGTACTTGTAGGTAATTGTGGGTACTTGTGGGTACTTGTGGGTACTTGTAGGTACTTGTGGGTACTTGTAGGTACTTGTGGGTACTTGTAGGTATTTGTGGGTACTTGTAGGTACTTGTGGGTACTTGTAGGTACTTGTGGGTACTTGTAGGTACTTGTGGGTACTTGTAGGTACTTGTGGGTGCTTGTGGGTACTTGTAGGTACTTGTGGGTGCTTGTAGGTACTTGTGGGTGCTTGTGCGTACTTGTAGGTACTTGTAGGTACTTGTGGGTGCTTGTGGGTACTTGTAGGTACTTGTGGGTACTTGTAGGTACTTGTGGGTACTTGTGGGTGCTTGTGGGTACTTGTGGGTGCTTGTAGGTGCTTGTGGGTGCTTGTAGGTGCTTGTGGGTGCTTGTAGGTACTTGTGGGTACTTGTAGGTACTTGTGGGTGATTGTAGGTACTTGTGGGTGCTTGTAGGTACTTGTGGGTGCTTGTAGGTACTTGTGGGTGCTTGTAGGTACTTGTGGGTACTTGTAGGTACTTGTAGGTACTTGTGGGTAATTGTGGGTACTTGTGGGTAATTGTGGGTACTTGTGGGTGCTTGTGGGTACTTCTAGGTACTTGTGGGTACTTTTGGGTACTTGTAGGTACTTGTAGGTACATGTAGGTACTTGTAGGTGCTTGTGGGTACTTGTAGGTACTTGTGGGTACTTGTAGGTACTTGTGGGTACTTGTGGGTACTTGTAGGTACTTGTGGGTACTTGTTGGTACTTGTGGGTACTTGTGGGTACTTGTGGGTACTTGTGGTTACTTGTAGGTACTTGTAGATGCTTGAGGGTACTTGTAGGTACTTGTGGGTACTTGTGGGTGCTTGTGGGTACTTGTGGGTGCTTGTAGGTACTTGTGGGTACTTTTAGGTACTTGTGGGTACTTTTAGGTACTTTTGGGTACTTGTAGGTACTTGTAGGTACTTGTGGGTACTTGTAGGTACTTGTGGGTGCTTGTAGGTACTTGTGGGTACTTTTAGGTACTTGTGGGTACTTTTAGGTACTTGTGGGTACTTTTAGGTACTTTTGGGTACTTGTAGGTACTTGTAGGTACTTGTGGGTACTTGTAGGTACTTGTGGGTGCTTGTAGGTACTTGTGGGTACTTTTAGGTACTTGTGGGTAGTTGTGGGTACTTGTGGGTAATTGTGGGTGCCTGTGGGTGCTAATAGGTACTTGTGGGTGCTAATAGGTACTTGTGGGTACTTGTAGGTACTTGTGGGTACTTGTAGGTGCTTTTGGGTACCTGTAGGTACTTGTGGGTACTTGTAGGTACTTGTGGGTGCTTGTAGGTACTTGTGGGTTCTTGTAGGTACTTTTGGGTGCTTGTGGGTACTTGTAGGTACTTGTGGATACTTGTAGGTACTTGTGGGTACTTGTAGGTACTTGTGGGTACTTGTAGGTACTTGTGGGTACTTGTAGGTACTTGTGGGTACTTGTAGGTATTTGTGGGTACTTGTAGGTACTTGTGGGTACTTTTAGGTACTTTTGGGTACTTGTAGGTACTTGTAGGTACTTGTGGGTACTTGTAGGTACTTGTGGGTGCTTGTAGGTACTTGTGGGTACTTTTAGGTACTTGTGGGTACTTGTGGGTACTTGTGGGTACTTGTGGGTAATTGTGGGTAATTGTGGGTGCTTGTAGGTACTTGTGGGTACTTGTAGGTACTTGTGGGTACTTGTAGGTATTTGTGGGTACTTGTAGGTACTTGTGGGTACTTGTAGGTACTTGTGGGTACTTGTAGGTACTTGTGGGTACTTGTAGGTACTTGTGGGTGCTTGTGGGTACTTGTAGGTACTTGTGGGTGCTTGTAGGTACTTGTGGGTGCTTGTGCGTACTTGTAGGTACTTGTGGGTGCTTGTGGGTACTTGTAGGTACTTGTGGGTACTTGTAGGTACTTGTGGGTACTTGTGGGTGCTTGTGGGTACTTGTGGGTGCTTGTAGGTGCTTGTGGGTGCTTGTAGGTGCTTGTGGGTGCTTGTAGGTACTTGTGGGTACTTGTAGGTACTTGTGGGTGATTGTAGGTACTTGTAGGTGCTTGTGGGTACTTGTAGGTACTTGTGGGTACTTGTAGGTACTTGTGGGTACTTGTGGGTACTTGTAGGTACTTGTGGGTACTTGTAGGTACTTGTGGGTACTTGTGGGTACTTGTGGGTACTTGTGGTTACTTGTAGGTACTTGTAGATGCTTGAGGGTACTTGTAGGTACTTGTGGGTACTTGTGGGTGCTTGTGGGTACTTGTGGGTGCTTGTAGGTACTTGTGGGTACTTTTAGGTACTTGTGGGTACTTTTAGGTACTTTTGGGTACTTGTAGGTACTTGTAGGTACTTGTGGGTACTTGTAGGTACTTGTGGGTGCTTGTAGGTACTTGTGGGTACTTTTAGGTACTTGTGGGTAGTTGTGGGTACTTGTGGGTAATTGTGGGTGCTTGTGGGTGCTAATAGGTACTTGTGGGTGCTAATAGGTACTTGTGGGTACTTGTAGGTACTTGTGGGTACTTGTAGGTGCTTTTGGGTACTTGTAGGTACTTGTGGGTACTTGTAGGTACTTGTAGGTGCTTGTAGGTACTTGTGGGTTCTTGTAGGTACTTTTGGGTGCTTGTGGGTACTTGTAGGTACTTGTGGATACTTGTAGGTACTTGTGGGTACTTGTAGGTACTTGTGGGTACTTGTAGGTACTTGTGGGTACTTGTAGGTATTTGTGGGTACTTGTAGGTACTTGTGGGTACTTTTAGGTACTTTTGGGTACTTGTAGGTACTTGTAGGTACTTGTGGGTACTTGTAGGTACTTGTGGGTGCTTGTAGGTACTTGTGGGTACTTTTAGGTACTTGTGGGTACTTGTGGGTAATTGTGGGTGCTTGCGGGTGCTAATAGGTACTTGTGGGTGCTAATAGGTACTTGTGGGTACTTGTAGGTACTTGTGGGTACTTGTAGGTACTTGTGGGTACTTGTAGGTATTTGTGGGTACTTGTAGGTACTTGTGGGTACTTTTAGGTACTTTTGGGTACTTGTAGGTACTTGTAGGTACTTGTGGGTACTTGTAGGTACTTGTGGGTGCTTGTAGGTACTTGTGGGTACTTTTAGGTACTTGTGGGTACTTGTGGGTACTTGTGGGTAATTGTGGGTGCTTGTGGGTGCTAATAGGTACTTGTGGGTGCTAATAGGTACTTGTGGGTACTTGTAGGTACTTGTGGGTACTTGTAGGTACTTTTGGGTACTTGTAGGTACTTGTGGGTACTTGTAGGTACTTGTGGGTGCTTGTAGGTACTTGTGGGTTCTTGTAGGTACTTTTGGGTGCTTGTGGGTACTTGTGGGTACTTGTAGGTATTTGTGGGTACTTGTAGGTACTTGTGGGTACTTGTAGGTACTTGTGGGTACTTTTAGGTACTTGTGGGTATTTGTAGGTACTTGTGGGTACTTGTAGGTATTTGTGGGTACTTTTAGGTACTTGTGGGTACTTGTAGGTACTTGTGGGTACTTGTAGGTACTTGTGGGTACTTGTAGGTACTTGTGGGTGCTTGTGGGTACTTGTAGGTACTTGTGGGTGCTTGTAGGTGCTTGTGGGTGCTTGTGCGTACTTGTAGGTACTTGTAGGTACTTGTGGGTGCTTGTGGGTACTTGTAGGTACTTGTGGGTACTTGTAGGTACTTGTGGGTACTTGTGGGTGCTTGTGGGTACTTGTGGGTGCTTGTAGGTGCTTGTGGGTGCTTGTAGGTGCTTGTGGGTGCTTGTAGGTGCTTGTGGGTGCTTGTAGGTACTTGTGGGTAATTGTAGGTACTTGTGGGTGATTGTAGGTACTTGTGGGTGCTTGTAGGTACTTGTGGGTGCTTGTAGGTACTTGTGGGTACTTGTGGGTGCTTGTGGGTACTTGTGGGTGCTTGTAGGTACTTGTGGGTACTTTTAGGTACTTGTGGGTACTTTTAAGTACTTTTGGGTACTTGTAGGTACTTGTAGGTACTTGTGGGTACTTGTAGGTACTTGTGGGTGCTTGTAGGTACTTGTGGGTACTTTTAGGTACTTGTGGGTAGTTGTGGGTACTTGTGGGTAATTGTGGGTGCTTGTGGGTGCTAATAGGTACTTGTGGGTGCTAATAGGTACTTGTGGGTACTTGTAGGTACTTGTGGGTACTTGTAGGTGCTTTTGGGTACTTGTAGGTACTTGTGGGTACTTGTAGGTACTTGTGGGTGCTTGTAGGTACTTGTGGGTTCTTGTAGGTACTTTTGGGTGCTTGTGGGTACTTGTAGGTACTTGTGGATACTTGTAGGTACTTGTGGGTACTTGTAGGTACTTGTGGGTACTTGTAGGTACTTGTGGGTACTTGTAGGTACTTGTGGGTACTTGTAGGTATTTGTGGGTACTTGTAGGTACTTGTGGGTACTTTTAGGTACTTTTGGGTACTTGTAGGTACTTGTAGGTACTTGTGGGTACTTATAGGTACTTGTGGGTGCTTGTAGGTACTTGTGGGTACTTTTAGGTACTTGTGGGTACTTGTGGGTACTTGTGGGTAATTGTGGGTACTTCTAGGTACTTGTGGGTACTTTTGGGTACTTGTAGGTACTTGTAGGTACATGTAGGTACTTGTAGGTGCTTGTGGGTACTTGTAGGTACTTGTGGGTACTTGTAGGTACTTGTGGGTACTTGTGGGTACTTGTAGGTACTTGTGGGTACTTGTAGGTACTTGTGGGCACTTGTGGGTACTTGTGGTTACTTGTAGGTACTTGTAGATGCTTGAGGGTACTTGTAGGTACTTGTGGGTACTTGTGGGTGCTTGTGGGTACTTATGGGTGCTTGTAGGTACTTGTGGGTACTTTTAGGTACTTGTGGGTACTTTTAGGTACTTTTGGGTACTTGTAGGTACTTGTAGGTACTTGTGGGTACTTGTAGGTACTTGTGGGTGCTTGTAGGTACTTGTGGGTTCTTGTAGGTACTTTTGGGTGCTTGTGGGTACTTGTGGGTACTTTTGGGTGCTTGTGGGTACTTGTAGGTACTTGTGGATACTTGTAGGTACTTGTGGGTACTTGTAGGTACTTGTGGGTACTTGTAGGTACTTGTGGGTACTTATAGGTACTTGTGGGTACTTGTAGGTATTTGTGGGTACTTGTAGGTACTTGTGGGTACTTTTAGGTACTTTTGGGTACTTGTAGGTACTTGTAGGTACTTGTGGGTACTTGTAGGTACTTGTGGGTACTTGTAGGTACTTGTGGGTGCTTGTAGGTACTTGTGGGTACTTTTTGGTACTTGTGGGTACTTGTGGGTACTTGTGGGTAATTGTGGGTGCTTGTGGGTGCTAATAGGTACTTGTGGGTGCTAATAGGTACTTGTGGGTACTTGTAGGTACTTGTGGGTACTTGTAGGTACTTTTGGGTACTTGTAGGTACTTGTGGGTACTTGTAGGTACTTGTGGGTGCTTGTAGGTACTTGTGGGTTCTTGTAGGTACTTTTGGGTGCTTGTGGGTACTTGTGGGTACTTGTAGGTACTTGTGGGTACTTGTAGGTACTTGTGGGTACTTGTAGGTACTTGTGTTTACTTTTAGGTACTTGTGGGTATTTGTAGGTACTTGTGGGTACTTGTAGGTATTTGTGGGTACTTGTAGGTACTTGTGGGTACTTGTAGGTACTTGTGGGTACTTGTAGGTACTTGTGGGTACTTGTAGGTACTTGTGGGTGCTTGTGGGTACTTGTAGGTACTTGTGGGTGCTTGTAGGTACTTGTGGGTACTTGTAGGTATTTGTGGGTACTTGTAGGTACTTGTGGGTACTTGTAGGTACTTGTGGGTACTTGTAGGTATTTGTGGGTACTTGTAGGTACTTGTGGGTACTTGTAGGTACTTGTGGGTACTTGTAGGTACTTGTGGGTACTTGTAGGTATTTGTGGGTACTTGTAGGTACTTGTGGGTACTTGTAGGTACTTGTGGGTACTTGTAGGTACTTGTGGGTACTTGTAGGTACTTGTGGGTACTTGTAGGTATTTGTGGGTACTTGTAGGTACTTGTGGGTACTTGTAGGTACTTGTGGGTACTTGTAGGTACTTGTGGGTGCTTGTAGGTACTTGTGGGTACTTTTAGGTACTTGTGGGTACTTGTGGGTAATTGTGGGTGCTTGTGGGTGCTAATAGGTACTTGTGGGTGCTAATAGGTACTTGTGGGTGCTAATAGGTACTTGTGGGTACTTGTAGGTACTTGTGGGTACTTGTAGGTACTTTTGGGTACTTGTAGGTACTTGTGGGTACTTGTAGGTACTTGTGGGTGCTTGTAGGTACTTGTGGGTTCTTGTAGGTACTTTTGGGTGCTTGTGGGTACTTGTGGGTACTTGTAGGTATTTGTGGGTACTTGTAGGTACTTGTGGGTACTTGTAGGTACTTGTGGGTACTTGTAGGTACTTGTGGGTACTTGTAGGTACTTGTGGGTACTTGTAGGTATTTGTGGGTACTTGTAGGTATTTGTGGGTACTTGTAGGTACTTGTGGGTACTTGTAGGTACTTGTGGGTACTTGTAGGTACTTGTGGGTACTTGTAGGTATTTGTGGGTACTTGTAGGTACTTGTGGGTACTTGTAGGTACTTGGTTGGTGCTTGTAGGTACTTGTGGGTACTTTTAGGTACTTGTGGGTAATTGTGGGTGCTTGTGGGTGCTAATAGGTACTTGTGGGTGCTAATAGGTACTTGTGGGTTCTTGTAGGTACTTTTGGGTACTTGTAGGTACTTGTGGGTACTTGTAGGTACTTGTGGGTGCTTGTAGGTACTTGTGGGTTCTTGTAGGTACTTTTGGGTGCTTGTGGGTACTTGTAGGTACTTTTGGGTACTTGTAGGTACTTGTGGGTACTTGTAGGTACTTGTGGGTGCTTGTAGGTACTTGTGGGTTCTTGTAGGTACTTTTGGGTGCTTGTGGGTACTTGTAGGTACTTGTGGATACTTGTAGGTACTTGTGGATACTTGTAGGTACTTGTGGGTACTTGTAGGTACTTGTGGGTACTTGTAGGTACTTGTGGGTACTTGTAGGTATTTGTGGGTACTTGTAGGTATTTGTGGGTACTTGTAGGTACTTGTGGGTACTTGTGGGTAATTGTGGGTACTTGTGGGTGCTTGTGGGTGCTAATAGGTACTTGTGGGTACTTGTAGGTACTTGTGGGTACTTTTAGGTACTTTTGGGTACTTGTAGGTACTTGTAGGTACTTGTGGGTACTTGTAGGTACTTGTGGGTGCTTGTAGGTACTTGTGGGTACTTTTAGGTACTTGTGGGTACTTGTGGGTAATTGTGGGTGCTTGTGGGTGCTAATAGGTACTTGTGGGTGCTAATAGGTACTTGTGGGTGCTAATAGGTATTTGTGGGTACTTGTAGGTACTTGTGGGTACTTGTAGGTACTTGTGGGTACTTGTAGGTACTTGTGGGTGCTTGTAGGTACTTGTGGGTTCTTGTAGGTACTTTTGGGTGCTTGTGGGTACTTGTAGGTACTTGTAGGTATTTGTGGGTACTTGTAGGTACTTGTGGGTACTTGTAGGTACTTGTGGGTACTTGTAGGTATTTGTGGGTACTTGTAGGTACTTGTGGGTACTTGTAGGTACTTGTGGGTACTTGTAGGTACTTGTGGGTACTTGTAGGTATTTGTGGGTACTTGTAGGTACTTGTGGGTACTTGTAGGTACTTGTGGGTACTTGTAGGTACTTGTGGGTACTTGTAGGTACTTGTGGGTACTTGTAGGTATTTGTGGGTACTTGTAGGTACTTGTGGGTACTTGTAGGTACTTGTGGGTACTTGTAGGTACTTGTGGGTGCTTGTAGGTACTTGTGGGTACTTTTAGGTACTTGTGGGTACTTGTGGGTAATTGTGGGTGCTTGTGGGTGCTAATAGGTACTTGTGGGTGCTAATAGGTACTTGTGGGTGCTAATAGGTACTTGTGGGTACTTGTAGGTACTTGTGGGTACTTGTAGGTACTTTTGGGTACTTGTAGGTACTTGTGGGTACTTGTAGGTACTTGTGGGTGCTTGTAGGTACTTGTGGGTTCTTGTAGGTACTTTTGGGTGCTTGTGGGTACTTGTGGGTACTTGTAGGTATTTGTGGGTACTTGTAGGTACTTGTGGGTACTTGTAGGTACTTGTGGGTACTTGTAGGTACTTGTGGGTACTTGTAGGTACTTGTGGGTACTTGTAGGTATTTGTGGGTACTTGTAGGTATTTGTGGGTACTTGTAGGTACTTGTGGGTACTTGTAGGTACTTGTGGGTACTTGTAGGTACTTGTGGGTACTTGTAGGTATTTGTGGGTACTTGTAGGTACTTGTGGGTACTTGTAGGTACTTGGTTGGTGCTTGTAGGTACTTGTGGGTACTTTTAGGTACTTGTGGGTAATTGTGGGTGCTTGTGGGTGCTAATAGGTACTTGTGGGTGCTAATAGGTACTTGTGGGTTCTTGTAGGTACTTTTGGGTACTTGTAGGTACTTGTGGGTACTTGTAGGTACTTGTGGGTGCTTGTAGGTACTTGTGGGTTCTTGTAGGTACTTTTGGGTGCTTGTGGGTACTTGTAGGTACTTTTGGGTACTTGTAGGTACTTGTGGGTACTTGTAGGTACTTGTGGGTGCTTGTAGGTACTTGTGGGTTCTTGTAGGTACTTTTGGGTGCTTGTGGGTACTTGTAGGTACTTGTGGATACTTGTAGGTACTTGTGGATACTTGTAGGTACTTGTGGGTACTTGTAGGTACTTGTGGGTACTTGTAGGTACTTGTGGGTACTTGTAGGTATTTGTGGGTACTTGTAGGTATTTGTGGGTACTTGTAGGTACTTGTGGGTACTTGTGGGTAATTGTGGGTACTTGTGGGTGCTTGTGGGTGCTAATAGGTACTTGTGGGTACTTGTAGGTACTTGTGGGTACTTTTAGGTACTTTTGGGTACTTGTAGGTACTTGTAGGTACTTGTGGGTACTTGTAGGTACTTGTGGGTGCTTGTAGGTACTTGTGATTACTTTTAGGTACTTGTGGGTACTTGTGGGTAATTGTGGGTGCTTGTGGGTGCTAATAGGTACTTGTGGGTGCTAATAGGTACTTGTGGGTGCTAATAGGTATTTGTGGGTACTTGTAGGTACTTGTGGGTACTTGTAGGTACTTGTGGGTACTTGTAGGTACTTGTGGGTGCTTGTAGGTACTTGTGGGTTCTTGTAGGTACTTTTGGGTGCTTGTGGGTACTTGTAGGTACTTGTAGGTATTTGTGGGTACTTGTAGGTACTTGTGGGTACTTGTAGGTACTTGTGGGTACTTGTAGGTACTTGTGGGTACTTGTAGGTACTTGTGGGTACTTGTAGGTACTTGTGGGTAATTGTAGGTACTTGTGGGTACTTGTAGGTACTTGTGGGTACTTGTAGGTATTTGTGGGTACTTGTAGGTACTTGTGGGTACTTGTAGGTACTTGTGGGTACTTGTAGGTACTTGTGGGTGCTTGTAGGTACTTGTGGGTACTTTTAGGTACTTGTGGGTACTTGTGGGTAATTGTGGGTGCTTGTGGGTGCTAATAGGTACTTGTGGGTGCTAATAGGTACTTGTGGGTACTTGTAGGTACTTGTAGGTACTTGTGGGTACTTTTAGGTACTTTTGGGTACTTGTAGGTACTTGTGGGTACTTGTAGGTACTTGTGGGTGCTTGTGGGTAATTGTGGGTGCTTGTGGGTGCAAATAGGTACTTGTGGGTGCTAATAGGTACTTGTGGGTGCTAATAGGTGATTGTGGGTACTTGTAGGTACTTGTGGGTACTTGTAGGTACTTTTGGGTACTTGTAGGTACTTGTGGGTACTTGTAGGTACTTGTGGGTGCTTGTAGGTACTTGTGGGTTCTTGTAGGTACTTTTGGGTGCTTGTGGGTACTTGTGGGTACTTGTAGGTATTTGTGGGTACTTGTAGGTACTTGTGGGTACTTGTAGGTACTTGTGGGTACTTGTAGGTACTTGTGGGTGCTTGTAGGTACTTGTGGGTACTTTTAGGTACTTGTGGGTACTTGTGGGTAATTGTGGGTGCTTGTGGGTGCTAATAGGTACTTGTGGGTGCTAATAGGTACTTGTGGGTGCTAATAGGTACTTGTGGGTACTTGTAGGTACTTGTGGGTACTTGTAGGTACTTTTGGGTACTTGTAGGTACTTGTGGGTACTTGTAGGTACTTGTGGGTGCTTGTAGGTACTTGTGGGTTCTTGTAGGTACTTTTGGGTGCTTATGGGTACTTGTGGGTACTTGTAGGTATTTGTGGGTACTTGTAGGTAATTGTGGGTACTTTTGGGTGCTTGTGGGTACTTGTAGGTACTTTTGGGTACTTGTAGGTACTTGTGGGTACTTGTAGGTACTTGTGGGTGCTTGTAGGTACTTGTGGGTTCTTGTAGGTACTTTTGGGTGCTTGTGGGTACTTGTAGGTACTTGTGGATACTTGTAGGTACTTGTGGATACTTGTAGGTACTTGTGGGTACTTGTAGGTACTTGTGGGTACTTGTAGGTACTTGTGGGTACTTGTAGGTATTTGTGGGTACTTGTAGGTATTTGTGGGTACTTGTAGGTACTTGTGGGTACTTGTGGGTAATTGTGGGTACTTGTAGGTACTTGTGGGTACTTGTGGGTACTTGTGGGTACTTGTGGTTACTTGTAGGTACTTGTAGATGCTTGAGGGTACTTGTAGGTACTTGTGGGTACTTGTGGGTGCTTGTGGGTACTTGTGGGTGCTTGTAGGTACTTGTGGGTACTTGTAGGTACTTGTAGGTACTTGTGGGTACTTGTAGGTACTTGTGGGTGCTTGTAGGTACTTGTGGGTACTTTTAGGTACTTGTGGGTACTTGTGGGTAATTGTGGGTGCTTGTGGGTGCTAATAGGTACTTGTGGGTGCTAATAGGTACTTGTGGGTGCTAATAGGTATTTGTGGGTACTTGTAGGTACTTGTGGGTACTTGTAGGTACTTGTGGGTACTTGTAGGTACTTGTGGGTGCTTGTAGGTACTTGTGGGTTCTTGTAGGTACTTTTGGGTGCTTGTGGGTACTTGTGGGTACTTTTAGGTACTTTTGGGTACTTGTAGGTACTTGTGGGTACTTGTAGGTACTTGTGGGTACTTGTAGGTACTTGTGGGTACTTGTGGGTACTTGTGGGTACTTGTAGGTACTTGTGGGTAATTGTAGGTACTTGTGGGTACTTGTAGGTACTTGTGGGTACTTGTAGGTACTTGTGGGTACTTGTAGGTATTTGTGGGTACTTGTAGGTACTTGTGGGTACTTGTAGGTACTTGTGGGTACTTGTAGGTACTTGTGGGTACTTGTAGGTACTTGTGGGTGCTTGTGGGTACTTGTAGGTACTTGTGGGTGCTTGTAGGTACTTGTGGGTGCTTGTGCGTACTTGTAGGTACTTGTAGGTACTTGTGGGTGCTTGTGGGTACTTGTAGGTACTTGTGGGTACTTGTAGGTACTTGTGGGTACTTGTGGGTGCTTGTGGGTACTTGTGGGTGCTTGTAGGTGCTTGTGGGTGCTTGTAGGTGCTTGTGGGTGCTTGTAGGTACTTGTGGGTACTTGTAGGTACTTGTGGGTGATTGTAGGTACTTGTAGGTGCTTGTGGGTACTTGTAGGTACTTGTGGGTACTTGTAGGTACTTGTAGGTACTTGTGGGTACTTGTAGGTACTTGTGGGTGCTTGTAGGTACTTGTGGGTACTTTTAGGTACTTGTGGGTACTTGTGGGTAATTGTGGGTGCTTGTGGGTGCTAATAGGTACTTGTGGGTGCTAATAGGTACTTGTGGGTACTTGTAGGTACTTGTGGGTACTTTTAGGTACTTTTGGGTACTTGTAGGTACTTGTGGGTACTTGTAGGTACTTGTGGGTGCTTGTGGGTAATTGTGGGTGCTTGTGGGTGCAAATAGGTACTTGTGGGTGCTAATAGGTACTTGTGGGTGCTAATAGGTGATTGTGGGTACTTGTAGGTACTTGTGGGTACTTGTAGGTACTTTTGGGTACTTGTAGGTACTTGTGGGTACTTGTAGGTACTTGTGGGTGCTTGTAGGTACTTGTGGGTTCTTGTAGGTACTTTTGGGTGCTTGTGGGTACTTGTGGGTACTTGTAGGTATTTGTGGGTACTTGTAGGTACTTGTGGGTACTTGTAGGTACTTGTGGGTACTTGTAGGTACTTGTGGGTGCTTGTAGGTACTTGTGGGTACTTTTAGGTACTTGTGGGTACTTGTGGGTAATTGTGGGTGCTTGTGGGTGCTAATAGGTACTTGTGGGTGCTAATAGGTACTTGTGGGTGCTAATAGGTACTTGTGGGTACTTGTAGGTACTTGTGGGTACTTGTAGGTACTTTTGGGTACTTGTAGGTACTTGTGGGTACTTGTAGGTACTTGTGGGTGCTTGTAGGTACTTGTGGGTTCTTGTAGGTACTTTTGGGTGCTTATGGGTACTTGTGGGTACTTGTAGGTATTTGTGGGTACTTGTAGGTATTTGTGGGTACTTGTAGGTAATTGTGGGTACTTTTGGGTGCTTGTGGGTACTTGTAGGTACTTTTGGGTACTTGTAGGTACTTGTGGGTACTTGTAGGTACTTGTGGGTGCTTGTAGGTACTTGTGGGTTCTTGTAGGTACTTTTGGGTGCTTGTGGGTACTTGTAGGTACTTGTGGATACTTGTAGGTACTTGTGGATACTTGTAGGTACTTGTGGGTACTTGTAGGTACTTGTGGGTACTTGTAGGTACTTGTGGGTACTTGTAGGTATTTGTGGGTACTTGTAGGTATTTGTGGGTACTTGTAGGTACTTGTGGGTACTTGTGGGTAATTGTGGGTACTTGTAGGTACTTGTGGGTACTTGTGGGTACTTGTGGGTACTTGTGGTTACTTGTAGGTACTTGTAGATGCTTGAGGGTACTTGTAGGTACTTGTGGGTACTTGTGGGTGCTTGTGGGTACTTGTGGGTGCTTGTAGGTACTTGTGGGTACTTGTAGGTACTTGTAGGTACTTGTGGGTACTTGTAGGTACTTGTGGGTGCTTGTAGGTACTTGTGGGTACTTTTAGGTACTTGTGGGTACTTGTGGGTAATTGTGGGTGCTTGTGGGTGCTAATAGGTACTTGTGGGTGCTAATAGGTACTTGTGGGTGCTAATAGGTATTTGTGGGTACTTGTAGGTACTTGTGGGTACTTGTAGGTACTTGTGGGTACTTGTAGGTACTTGTGGGTGCTTGTAGGTACTTGTGGGTTCTTGTAGGTACTTTTGGGTGCTTGTGGGTACTTGTGGGTACTTTTAGGTACTTTTGGGTACTTGTAGGTACTTGTGGGTACTTGTAGGTACTTGTGGGTACTTGTAGGTACTTGTGGGTACTTGTGGGTACTTGTGGGTACTTGTAGGTACTTGTGGGTAATTGTAGGTACTTGTGGGTACTTGTAGGTACTTGTGGGTACTTGTAGGTACTTGTGGGTACTTGTAGGTATTTGTGGGTACTTGTAGGTACTTGTGGGTACTTGTAGGTACTTGTGGGTACTTGTAGGTACTTGTGGGTACTTGTAGGTACTTGTGGGTGCTTGTGGGTACTTGTAGGTACTTGTGGGTGCTTGTAGGTACTTGTGGGTGCTTGTGCGTACTTGTAGGTACTTGTAGGTACTTGTGGGTGCTTGTGGGTACTTGTAGGTACTTGTGGGTACTTGTAGGTACTTGTGGGTACTTGTGGGTGCTTGTGGGTACTTGTGGGTGCTTGTAGGTGCTTGTGGGTGCTTGTAGGTGCTTGTGGGTGCTTGTAGGTACTTGTGGGTACTTGTAGGTACTTGTGGGTGATTGTAGGTACTTGTAGGTGCTTGTGGGTACTTGTAGGTACTTGTGGGTACTTGTAGGTACTTGTGGGTACTTGTGGGTACTTGTAGGTACTTGTGGGTACTTGTAGGTACTTGTGGGTACTTGTGGGTACTTGTGGTTACTTGTAGGTACTTGTAGATGCTTGAGGGTACTTGTAGGTACTTGTGGGTACTTGTGGGTGCTTGTGGGTACTTGTGGGTGCTTGTAGGTACTTGTGGGTACTTTTAGGTACTTGTGGGTACTTTTAGGTACTTTTGGGTACTTGTAGGTACTTGTGGGTACTTGTAGGTACTTGTGGGTGCTTGTAGGTACTTGTGGGTACTTTTAGGTACTTGTGGGTAGTTGTGGGTACTTGTGGGTAATTGTGGGTGCTTGTGGGTGCTAATAGGTACTTGTGGGTGCTAATAGGTACTTGTGGGTACTTGTAGGTACTTGTGGGTACTTGTAGGTGCTTTTGGGTACTTGTAGGTACTTGTGGGTACTTGTAGGTACTTGTAGGTGCTTGTAGGTACTTGTGGGTTCTTGTAGGTACTTTTGGGTGCTTGTGGGTACTTGTAGGTACTTGTGGATACTTGTAGGTACTTGTGGGTACTTGTAGGTACTTGTGGGTACTTGTAGGTACTTGTGGGTACTTGTAGGTATTTGTGGGTACTTGTAGGTACTTGTGGGTACTTTTAGGTACTTTTGGGTACTTGTAGGTACTTGTAGGTACTTGTGGGTACTTGTAGGTACTTGTGGGTGCTTGTAGGTACTTGTGGGTACTTTTAGGTACTTGTGGGTACTTGTGGGTAATTGTGGGTGCTTGTGGGTGCTAATAGGTACTTGTGGGTGCTAATAGGTACTTGTGGGTACTTGTAGGTACTTGTGGGTACTTGTAGGTACTTGTGGGTACTTGTAGGTATTTGTGGGTACTTGTAGGTACTTGTGGGTACTTTTAGGTACTTTTGGGTACTTGTAGGTACTTGTAGGTACTTGTGGGTACTTGTAGGTACTTGTGGGTGCTTGTAGGTACTTGTGGGTACTTTTAGGTACTTGTGGGTACTTGTGGGTACTTGTGGGTACTTGTGGGTAATTGTGGGTGCTTGTGGGTGCTAATAGGTACTTGTGGGTGCTAATAGGTACTTGTGGGTACTTGTAGGTACTTGTGGGTACTTGTAGGTACTTTTGGGTACTTGTAGGTACTTGTGGGTACTTGTAGGTACTTGTGGGTGCATGTAGGTACTTGTGGGTTCTTGTAGGTACTTTTGGGTGCTTGTGGGTACTTGTGGGTACTTGTAGGTATTTGTGGGTACTTGTAGGTACTTGTGGGTACTTGTAGGTACTTGTGGGTACTTTTAGGTACTTGTGGGTATTTGTAGGTACTTGTGGGTACTTGTAGGTATTTGTGGGTACTTTTAGGTACTTGTGGGTACTTGTAGGTACTTGTGGGTACTTGTAGGTACTTGTGGGTACTTGTAGGTACTTGTGGGTGCTTGTGGGTACTTGTAGGTACTTGTGGGTGCTTGTAGGTACTTGTGGGTGCTTGTGCGTACTTGTAGGTACTTGTAGGTACTTGTGGGTACTTGTGGGTGCTTGTGGGTACTTGTGGGTGCTTGTAGGTACTTGTGGGTACTTTTAGGTACTTGTGGGTACTTTTAGGTACTTTTGGGTACTTGTAGGTACTTGTAGGTACTTGTGGGTACTTGTAGGTACTTGTAGGTGCTTGTAGGTACTTGTGGGTACTTTTAGGTACTTGTGGGTAGTTGTGGGTACTTGTGGGTAATTGTGGGTGCTTGTGGGTGCTAATAGGTACTTGTGGGTGCTAATAGGTACTTGTGGGTACTTGTAGGTACTTGTGGGTACTTGTAGGTGCTTTTGGGTACTTGTAGGTACTTGTGGGTACTTGTAGGTACTTGTGGGTGCTTGTAGGTACTTGTGGGTTCTTGTAGGTACTTTTGGGTGCTTGTGGGTACTTGTAGGTACTTGTGGATACTTGTAGGTACTTGTGGGTACTTGTAGGTACTTGTGGGTACTTGTAGGTACTTGTGGGTACTTGTAGGTACTTGTGGGTACTTGTAGGTATTTGTGGGTACTTGTAGGTACTTGTGGGTACTTGTAGGTACTTGTGGGTACTTTTAGGTACTTTTGGGTACTTGTAGGTACTTGTAGGTACTTGTGGGTACTTATAGGTACTTGTGGGTGCTTGTAGGTACTTGTGGGTACTTTTAGGTACTTGTGGGTACTTGTGGGTAATTGTGGGTACTTCTAGGTACTTGTGGGTACTTTTGGGTACTTGTAGGTACTTGTAGGTACATGTAGGTACTTGTAGGTGCTTGTGGGTACTTGTAGGTACTTGTGGGTACTTGTAGGTACTTGTGGGTACTTGTGGGTACTTGTAGGTACTTGTGGGTACTTGTAGGTACTTGTGGGCACTTGTGGGTACTTGTGGTTACTTGTAGGTACTTGTAGATGCTTGAGGGTACTTGTAGGTACTTGTGGGTACTTGTGGGTGCTTGTGGGTACTTATGGGTGCTTGTAGGTACTTGTGGGTACTTTTAGGTACTTGTGGGTACTTATGGGTGCTTGTAGGTACTTGTGGGTACTTTTAGGTACTTGTGGGTACTTTTAGGTACTTTTGGGTACTTGTAGGTACTTGTAGGTACTTGTGGGTACTTGTAGGTACTTGTGGGTGCTTGTAGGTACTTGTGGGTTCTTGTAGGTACTTTTGGGTGCTTGTGGGTACTTGTGGGTACTTTTGGGTGCTTGTGGGTACTTGTAGGTACTTGTGGATACTTGTAGGTACTTGTGGGTACTTGTAGGTACTTGTGGGTACTTGTAGGTACTTGTGGGTACTTATAGGTACTTGTGGGTACTTGTAGGTATTTGTGGGTACTTGTAGGTACTTGTGGGTACTTTTAGGTACTTTTGGGTACTTGTAGGTACTTGTAGGTACTTGTGGGTACTTGTAGGTACTTGTGGGTACTTGTAGGTACTTGTGGGTGCTTGTAGGTACTTGTGGGTACTTTTAGGTACTTGTGGGTACTTGTGGGTACTTGTGGGTAATTGTGGGTGCTTGTGGGTGCTAATAGGTACTTGTGGGTGCTAATAGGTACTTGTGGGTACTTGTAGGTACTTGTGGGTACTTGTAGGTACTTTTGGGTACTTGTAGGTACTTGTGGGTACTTGTAGGTACTTGTGGGTGCTTGTAGGTACTTGTGGGTTCTTGTAGGTACTTTTGGGTGCTTGTGGGTACTTGTGGGTACTTGTAGGTATTTGTGGGTACTTGTAGGTACTTGTGGGTACTTGTAGGTACTTGTGGGTACTTTTAGGTACTTGTGGGTATTTGTAGGTACTTGTGGGTACTTGTAGGTATTTGTGGGTACTTGTAGGTACTTGTGGGTACTTGTAGGTACTTGTGGGTACTTGTAGGTACTTGTGGGTACTTGTAGGTACTTGTGGGTGCTTGTAGGTACTTGTAGGTACTTGTGGGTGCTTGTGGGTACTTGTAGGTACTTGTGGGTACTTGTAGGTACTTGTGGGTACTTGTGGGTGCTTGTGGGTACTTGTGGGTGCTTGTGGGTACTTGTAGGTACTTGTGGGTACTTGTAGGTACTTGTGGGTACTTGTGGGTACTTGTAGGTACTTGTGGGTACTTGTAGGTACTTGTGGGCACTTGTGGGTACTTGTGGTTACTTGTAGGTACTTGTAGATGCTTGAGGGTACTTGTAGGTACTTGTGGGTACTTGTGGGTGCTTGTGGGTACTTATGGGTGCTTGTAGGTACTTGTGGGTACTTTTAGGTACTTGTGGGTACTTTTAGGTACTTTTGGGTACTTGTAGGTACTTGTAGGTACTTGTGGGTACTTGTAGGTACTTGTGGGTGCTTGTAGGTACTTGTGGGTTCTTGTAGGTACTTTTGGGTGCTTGTGGGTACTTGTGGGTACTTTTGGGTGCTTGTGGGTACTTGTAGGTACTTGTGGATACTTGTAGGTACTTGTGGGTACTTGTAGGTACTTGTGGGTACTTGTGGGTGCTTGTAGGTGCTTGTGGGTGCTTGTAGGTGCTTGTGGGTGCTTGTAGGTGCTTGTGGGTACTTGTAGGTACTTGTGGGTGCTTGTAGGTACTTGTGGGTGCTTGTGCGTACTTGTAGGTACTTGTAGGTACTTGTGGGTGCTTGTGGGTACTTGTAGGTACTTGTGGGTACTTGTAGGTACTTGTGGGTACTTGTGGGTGCTTGTGGGTACTTGTGGGTGCTTGTAGGTGCTTGTGGGTGCTTGTAGGTGCTTGTGGGTGCTTGTAGGTACTTGTGGGTACTTGTAGGTACTTGTGGGTGATTGTAGGTACTTGTAGGTGCTTGTGGGTACTTGTAGGTACTTGTGGGTACTTGTAGGTACTTGTGGGTACTTGTGGGTACTTGTAGGTACTTGTGGGTACTTGTAGGTACTTGTGGGTACTTGTGGGTACTTGTGGGTACTTGTGGTTACTTGTAGGTACTTGTAGATGCTTGAGGGTACTTGTAGGTACTTGTGGGTACTTGTGGGTGCTTGTGGGTACTTGTGGGTGCTTGTAGGTACTTGTGGGTACTTTTAGGTACTTGTGGGTACTTTTAGGTACTTTTGGGTACTTGTAGGTACTTGTGGGTACTTGTAGGTACTTGTGGGTGCTTGTAGGTACTTGTGGGTACTTTTAGGTACTTGTGGGTAGTTGTGGGTACTTGTGGGTAATTGTGGGTGCTTGTGGGTGCTAATAGGTACTTGTGGGTGCTAATAGGTACTTGTGGGTACTTGTAGGTACTTGTGGGTACTTGTAGGTGCTTTTGGGTACTTGTAGGTACTTGTGGGTACTTGTAGGTACTTGTAGGTGCTTGTAGGTACTTGTGGGTTCTTGTAGGTACTTTTGGGTGCTTGTGGGTACTTGTAGGTACTTGTGGATACTTGTAGGTACTTGTGGGTACTTGTAGGTACTTGTGGGTACTTGTAGGTACTTGTGGGTACTTGTAGGTATTTGTGGGTACTTGTAGGTACTTGTGGGTACTTTTAGGTACTTTTGGGTACTTGTAGGTACTTGTAGGTACTTGTGGGTACTTGTAGGTACTTGTGGGTGCTTGTAGGTACTTGTGGGTACTTTTAGGTACTTGTGGGTACTTGTGGGTAATTGTGGGTGCTTGTGGGTGCTAATAGGTACTTGTGGGTGCTAATAGGTACTTGTGGGTACTTGTAGGTACTTGTGGGTACTTGTAGGTACTTGTGGGTACTTGTAGGTATTTGTGGGTACTTGTAGGTACTTGTGGGTACTTTTAGGTACTTTTGGGTACTTGTAGGTACTTGTAGGTACTTGTGGGTACTTGTGGTTACTTGTAGGTACTTGTAGATGCTTGAGGGTACTTGTAGGTACTTGTGGGTACTTGTGGGTGCTTGTGGGTACTTATGGGTGCTTGTAGGTACTTGTGGGTACTTTTAGGTACTTGTGGGTACTTTTAGGTACTTTTGGGTACTTGTAGGTACTTGTAGGTACTTGTGGGTACTTGTAGGTACTTGTGGGTGCTTGTAGGTACTTGTGGGTTCTTGTAGGTACTTTTGGGTGCTTGTGGGTACTTGTGGGTACTTTTGGGTGCTTGTGGGTACTTGTAGGTACTTGTGGATACTTGTAGGTACTTGTGGGTACTTGTAGGTACTTGTGGGTACTTGTAGGTACTTGTGGGTACTTGTAGGTACTTGTGGGTGCTTGTAGGTACTTGTGGGTTCTTGTAGGTACTTTTGGGTGCTTGTGGGTACTTGTGGGTACTTTTGGGTGCTTGTGGGTACTTGTAGGTACTTGTGGATACTTGTAGGTACTTGTGGGTACTTGTAGGTACTTGTGGGTACTTGTGGGTGCTTGTAGGTGCTTGTGGGTGCTTGTAGGTGCTTGTGGGTGCTTGTAGGTGCTTGTGGGTACTTGTAGGTACTTGTGGGTGCTTGTAGGTACTTGTGGGTGCTTGTGCGTACTTGTAGGTACTTGTAGGTACTTGTGGGTGCTTGTGGGTACTTGTAGGTACTTGTGGGTACTTGTAGGTACTTGTGGGTACTTGTGGGTGCTTGTGGGTACTTGTGGGTGCTTGTAGGTGCTTGTGGGTGCTTGTAGGTGCTTGTGGGTGCTTGTAGGTACTTGTGGGTACTTGTAGGTACTTGTGGGTGATTGTAGGTACTTGTAGGTGCTTGTGGGTACTTGTAGGTACTTGTGGGTACTTGTAGGTACTTGTGGGTACTTGTGGGTACTTGTAGGTACTTGTGGGTACTTGTAGGTACTTGTGGGTACTTGTGGGTACTTGTGGGTACTTGTGGTTACTTGTAGGTACTTGTAGATGCTTGAGGGTACTTGTAGGTACTTGTGGGTACTTGTGGGTGCTTGTGGGTACTTGTGGGTGCTTGTAGGTACTTGTGGGTACTTTTAGGTACTTGTGGGTACTTTTAGGTACTTTTGGGTACTTGTAGGTACTTGTGGGTACTTGTAGGTACTTGTGGGTGCTTGTAGGTACTTGTGGGTACTTTTAGGTACTTGTGGGTAGTTGTGGGTACTTGTGGGTAATTGTGGGTGCTTGTGGGTGCTAATAGGTACTTGTGGGTGCTAATAGGTACTTGTGGGTACTTGTAGGTACTTGTGGGTACTTGTAGGTGCTTTTGGGTACTTGTAGGTACTTGTGGGTACTTGTAGGTACTTGTAGGTGCTTGTAGGTACTTGTGGGTTCTTGTAGGTACTTTTGGGTGCTTGTGGGTACTTGTAGGTACTTGTGGATACTTGTAGGTACTTGTGGGTACTTGTAGGTACTTGTGGGTACTTGTAGGTACTTGTGGGTACTTGTAGGTATTTGTGGGTACTTGTAGGTACTTGTGGGTACTTTTAGGTACTTTTGGGTACTTGTAGGTACTTGTAGGTACTTGTGGGTACTTGTAGGTACTTGTGGGTGCTTGTAGGTACTTGTGGGTACTTTTAGGTACTTGTGGGTACTTGTGGGTAATTGTGGGTGCTTGTGGGTGCTAATAGGTACTTGTGGGTGCTAATAGGTACTTGTGGGTACTTGTAGGTACTTGTGGGTACTTGTAGGTACTTGTGGGTACTTGTAGGTATTTGTGGGTACTTGTAGGTACTTGTGGGTACTTTTAGGTACTTTTGGGTACTTGTAGGTACTTGTAGGTACTTGTGGGTACTTGTAGGTACTTGTGGGTGCTTGTAGGTACTTGTGGGTACTTTTAGGTACTTGTGGGTACTTGTGGGTACTTGTGGGTAATTGTGGGTGCTTGTGGGTGCTAATAGGTACTTGTGGGTGCTAATAGGTACTTGTGGGTACTTGTAGGTACTTGTGGGTACTTGTAGGTACTTTTGGGTACTTGTAGGTACTTGTGGGTACTTGTAGGTACTTGTGGGTGCATGTAGGTACTTGTGGGTTCTTGTAGGTACTTTTGGGTGCTTGTGGGTACTTGTGGGTACTTGTAGGTATTTGTGGGTACTTGTAGGTACTTGTGGGTACTTGTAGGTACTTGTGGGTACTTTTAGGTACTTGTGGGTATTTGTAGGTACTTGTGGGTACTTGTAGGTATTTGTGGGTACTTTTAGGTACTTGTGGGTACTTGTAGGTACTTGTGGGTACTTGTAGGTACTTGTGGGTACTTGTAGGTACTTGTGGGTGCTTGTGGGTACTTGTAGGTACTTGTGGGTGCTTGTAGGTACTTGTGGGTGCTTGTGCGTACTTGTAGGTACTTGTAGGTACTTGTGGGTGCTTGTGGGTACTTGTAGGTACTTGTGGGTACTTGTAGGTACTTGTGGGTACTTGTGGGTGCTTGTGGGTACTTGTGGGTGCTTGTAGGTGCTTGTGGGTGCTTGTAGGTGCTTGTGGGTGCTTGTAGGTGCTTGTGGGTGCTTGTAGGTACTTGTGGGTAATTGTAGGTACTTGTGGGTGATTGTAGGTACTTGTGGGTGCTTGTAGGTACTTGTGGGTGCTTGTAGGTACTTGTGGGTACTTGTGGGTGCTTGTGGGTACTTGTGGGTGCTTGTAGGTACTTGTGGGTACTTTTAGGTACTTGTGGGTACTTTTAGGTACTTTTGGGTACTTGTAGGTACTTGTAGGTACTTGTGGGTACTTGTAGGTACTTGTAGGTGCTTGTAGGTACTTGTGGGTACTTTTAGGTACTTGTGGGTAGTTGTGGGTACTTGTGGGTAATTGTGGGTGCTTGTGGGTGCTAATAGGTACTTGTGGGTGCTAATAGGTACTTGTGGGTACTTGTAGGTACTTGTTGGTACTTGTAGGTGCTTTTGGGTACTTGTAGGTACTTGTGGGTACTTGTAGGTACTTGTGGGTGCTTGTAGGTACTTGTGGGTTCTTGTAGGTACTTTTGGGTGCTTGTGGGTACTTGTAGGTACTTGTGGATACTTGTAGGTACTTGTGGGTACTTGTAGGTACTTGTGGGTACTTGTAGGTACTTGTGGGTACTTGTAGGTACTTGTGGGTACTTGTAGGTATTTGTGGGTACTTGTAGGTACTTGTGGGTACTTGTAGGTACTTGTGGGTACTTTTAGGTACTTTTGGGTACTTGTAGGTACTTGTAGGTACTTGTGGGTACTTATAGGTACTTGTGGGTGCTTGTAGGTACTTGTGGGTACTTTTAGGTACTTGTGGGTACTTGTGGGTACTTGTGGGTAATTGTGGGTACTTCTAGGTACTTGTGGGTACTTTTGGGTACTTGTAGGTACTTGTAGGTACATGTAGGTACTTGTAGGTGCTTGTGGGTACTTGTAGGTACTTGTGGGTACTTGTAGGTACTTGTGGGTACTTGTGGGTACTTGTAGGTACTTGTGGGTACTTGTAGGTACTTGTGGGCACTTGTGGGTACTTGTGGTTACTTGTAGGTACTTGTAGATGCTTGAGGGTACTTGTAGGTACTTGTGGGTACTTGTGGGTGCTTGTGGGTACTTATGGGTGCTTGTAGGTACTTGTGGGTACTTTTAGGTACTTGTGGGTACTTTTAGGTACTTTTGGGTACTTGTAGGTACTTGTAGGTACTTATGGGTACTTGTAGGTACTTGTGGGTGCTTGTAGGTACTTGTGGGTTCTTGTAGGTACTTTTGGGTGCTTGTGGGTACTTGTGGGTACTTTTGGGTGCTTGTGGGTACTTGTAGGTACTTGTGGATACTTGTAGGTACTTGTGGGTACTTGTAGGTACTTGTGGGTACTTGTAGGTACTTGTGGGTACTTATAGGTACTTGTGGGTACTTGTAGGTATTTGTGGGTACTTGTAGGTACTTGTGGGTACTTTTAGGTACTTTTGGGTACTTGTAGGTACTTGTAGGTACTTGTGGGTACTTGTAGGTACTTGTGGGTACTTGTAGGTACTTTTGGGTGCTTGTAGGTACTTGTGGGTACTTTTAGGTACTTGTGGGTACTTGTGGGTACTTGTGGGTAATTGTGGGTGCTTGTGGGTGCTAATAGGTACTTGTGGGTGCTAATAGGTACTTGTGGGTACTTGTAGGTACTTGTGGGTACTTGTAGGTACTTTTGGGTACTTGTAGGTACTTGTGGGTACTTGTAGGTACTTGTGGGTGCTTGTAGGTACTTGTGGGTTCTTGTAGGTACTTTTGGGTGCTTGTGGGTACTTGTGGGTACTTGTAGGTATTTGTGGGTACTTGTAGGTACTTGTGGGTACTTGTAGGTACTTGTGGGTACTTTTAGGTACTTGTGGGTATTTGTAGGTACTTGTGGGTACTTGTAGGTATTTGTGGGTACTTGTAGGTACTTGTGGGTACTTGTAGGTACTTGTGGGTACTTGTAGGTACTTGTGGGTACTTGTAGGTACTTGTGGGTGCTTGTAGGTACTTGTAGGTACTTGTGGGTGCTTGTGGGTACTTGTAGGTACTTGTGGGTACTTGTAGGTACTTGTGGGTACTTGTGGGTGCTTGTGGGTACTTGTGGGTGCTTGTGGGTACTTGTAGGTACTTGTGGGTACTTGTAGGTACTTGTGGGTACTTGTGGGTACTTGTAGGTACTTGTGGGTACTTGTAGGTACTTGTGGGCACTTGTGGGTACTTGTGGTTACTTGTAGGTACTTGTAGATGCTTGAGGGTACTTGTAGGTACTTGTGGGTACTTGTGGGTGCTTGTGGGTACTTATGGGTGCTTGTAGGTACTTGTGGGTACTTTTAGGTACTTGTGGGTACTTTTAGGTACTTTTGGGTACTTGTAGGTACTTGTAGGTACTTGTGGGTACTTGTAGGTACTTGTGGGTGCTTGTAGGTACTTGTGGGTTCTTGTAGGTACTTTTGGGTGCTTGTGGGTACTTGTGGGTACTTTTGGGTGCTTGTGGGTACTTGTAGGTACTTGTGGATACTTGTAGGTACTTGTGGGTACTTGTAGGTACTTGTGGGTACTTGTAGGTACTTGTGGGTACTTATAGGTACTTGTGGGTACTTGTAGGTATTTGTGGGTACTTGTAGGTACTTGTGGGTACTTTTAGGTACTTTTGGGTACTTGTAGGTACTTGTAGGTACTTGTGGGTACTTGTAGGTACTTGTGGGTACTTGTAGGTACTTGTGGGTGCTTGTAGGTACTTGTGGGTACTTTTAGGTACTTGTGGGTACTTGTGGGTACTTGTGGGTAATTGTGGGTGCTTGTGGGTGCTAATAGGTACTTGTGGGTGCTAATAGGTACTTGTGGGTACTTGTAGGTACTTGTGGGTACTTGTAGGTACTTTTGGGTACTTGTAGGTACTTGTGGGTACTTGTAGGTACTTGTGGGTGCTTGTAGGTACTTGTGGGTTCTTGTAGGTACTTTTGGGTGCTTGTGGGTACTTGTGGGTACTTGTAGGTATTTGTGGGTACTTGTAGGTACTTGTGGGTACTTGTAGGTACTTGTGGGTACTTTTAGGTACTTGTGGGTATTTGTAGGTACTTGTGGGTACTTGTAGGTATTTGTGGGTACTTGTAGGTACTTGTGGGTACTTGTAGGTACTTGTGGGTACTTGTAGGTACTTGTGGGTACTTGTAGGTACTTGTGGGTGCTTGTAGGTACTTGTAGGTACTTGTGGGTGCTTGTGGGTACTTGTAGGTACTTGTGGGTACTTGTAGGTACTTGTGGGTACTTGTGGGTGCTTGTGGGTACTTGTGGGTGCTTGTAGGTGCTTGTGGGTGCTTGTAGGTGCTTGTGGGTGCTTGTAGGTGCTTGTGGGTGCTTGTAGGTACTTGTGGGTAATTGTAGGTACTTGTGGGTGATTGTAGGTACTTGTGGGTGCTTGTAGGTACTTGTGGGTGCTTGTAGGTACTTGTGGGTACTTGTGGGTGCTTGTGGGTACTTGTGGGTGCTTGTAGGTACTTGTGGGTACTTTTAGGTACTTGTGGGTACTTTTAGGTACTTTTGGGTACTTGTAGGTACTTGTAGGTACTTGTGGGTACTTTTAGGTACTTGTGGGTACTTTTAGGTACTTTTGGGTACTTGTAGGTACTTGTAGGTACTTGTGGGTACTTGTAGGTACTTGTGGGTGCTTGTAGGTACTTGTGGGTACTTTTAGGTACTTGTGGGTAGTTGTGGGTACTTGTGGGTAATTGTGGGTGCTTGTGGGTGCTAATAGGTACTTGTGGGTGCTAATAGGTACTTGTGGGTACTTGTAGGTACTTGTGGGTACTTGTAGGTGCTTTTGGGTACTTGTAGGTACTTGTGGGTACTTGTAGGTACTTGTGGGTGCTTGTAGGTACTTGTGGGTTCTTGTAGGTACTTTTGGGTGCTTGTGGGTACTTGTAGGTACTTGTGGATACTTGTAGGTACTTGTGGGTACTTGTAGGTACTTGTGGGTACTTGTAGGTACTTGTGGGTACTTGTAGGTACTTGTGGGTACTTGTAGGTATTTGTGGGTACTTGTAGGTACTTGTGGGTACTTTTAGGTACTTTTGGGTACTTGTAGGTACTTGTAGGTACTTGTGGGTACTTATAGGTACTTGTGGGTGCTTGTAGGTACTTGTGGGTACTTTTAGGTACTTGTGGGTACTTGTGGGCACTTGTGGGTACTTGTGGTTACTTGTAGGTACTTGTAGATGCTTGAGGGTACTTGTAGGTACTTGTGGGTACTTGTGGGTGCTTGTGGGTACTTATGGGTGCTTGTAGGTACTTGTGGGTACTTTTAGGTACTTGTGGGTACTTTTAGGTACTTTTGGGTACTTGTAGGTACTTGTAGGTACTTGTGGGTACTTGTAGGTACTTGTGGGTACTTGTAGGTACTTGTGGGTGCTTGTAGGTACTTGTGGGTACTTTTAGGTACTTGTGGGTGCTTGTAGGTACTTGTGGGTTCTTGTAGGTACTTTTGGGTGCTTGTGGGTACTTGTGGGTACTTTTGGGTGCTTGTGGGTACTTGTAGGTACTTGTGGATACTTGTAGGTACTTGTGGGTACTTGTAGGTACTTGTGGGTACTTGTAGGTACTTGTGGGTACTTATAGGTACTTGTGGGTACTTGTAGGTATTTGTGGGTACTTGTAGGTACTTGTGGGTACTTTTAGGTACTTTTGGGTACTTGTAGGTACTTGTAGGTACTTGTGGGTACTTGTAGGTACTTGTGGGTACTTGTAGGTACTTGTGGGTGCTTGTAGGTACTTGTGGGTACTTTTAGGTACTTGTGGGTACTTGTGGGTACTTGTGGGTAATTGTGGGTGCTTGTGGGTGCTAATAGGTACTTGTGGGTGCTAATAGGTACTTGTGGGTACTTGTAGGTACTTGTGGGTACTTGTAGGTACTTTTGGGTACTTGTAGGTACTTGTGGGTACTTGTAGGTACTTGTGGGTGCTTGTAGGTACTTGTGGGTTCTTGTAGGTACTTTTGGGTGCTTGTGGGTACTTGTGGGTACTTGTAGGTATTTGTGGGTACTTGTAGGTACTTGTGGGTACTTGTAGGTACTTGTGGGTACTTTTAGGTACTTGTGGGTATTTGTAGGTACTTGTGGGTACTTGTAGGTATTTGTGGGTACTTGTAGGTACTTGTGGGTACTTGTAGGTACTTGTGGGTACTTGTAGTTACTTGTGGGTACTTGTAGGTACTTGTGGGTGCTTGTGGGTACTTGTAGGTACTTGTGGGTGCTTGTAGGTACTTGTGGGTACTTGTAGGTATTTGTGGGTATTTGTGGGTACTTGTAGGTACTTGTGGGTACTTGTAGGTACTTGTGGGTACTTGTAGGTATTTGTGGGTACTTGTAGGTACTTGTGGGTACTTGTAGGTACTTGTGGGTACTTGTAGGTACTTGTGGGTACTTGTAGGTATTTGTGGGTACTTGTAGGTACTTGTGGGTACTTGTAGGTACTTGTGGGTACTTGTAGGTACTTGTGGGTACTTGTAGGTACTTGTGGGTACTTGTAGGTATTTGTGGGTACTTGTAGGTACTTGTGGGTACTTGTAGGTACTTGTGGGTACTTGTAGGTACTTGTGGGTGCTTGTAGGTACTTGTGGGTACTTTTAGGTACTTGTGGGTACTTGTGGGTAATTGTGGGTGCTTGTGGGTGCTAATAGGTACTTGTGGGTGCTAATAGGTACTTGTGGGTGCTAATAGGTACTTGTGGGTACTTGTAGGTACTTGTGGGTACTTGTAGGTACTTTTGGGTACTTGTAGGTACTTGTGGGTACTTGTAGGTACTTGTGGGTGCTTGTAGGTACTTGTGGGTTCTTGTAGGTACTTTTGGGTGCTTGTGGGTACTTGTGGGTACTTGTAGGTATTTGTGGGTACTTCTAGGTACTTGTGGGTACTTGTAGGTACTTGTGGGTACTTGTAGGTACTTGTGGGTACTTGTAGGTACTTGTGGGTACTTGTAGGTATTTGTGGGTACTTGTAGGTATTTGTGGGTACTTGTAGGTACTTGTGGGTACTTGTAGGTACTTGTGGGTACTTGTGGGTTCTTGTAGGTACTTTTGGGTGCTTGTGGGTACTTGTGGGTACTTGTAGGTATTTGTGGGTACTTCTAGGTACTTGTGGGTACTTGTAGGTACTTGTGGGTACTTGTAGGTACTTGTGGGTACTTGTAGGTACTTGTGGGTACTTGTAGGTATTTGTGGGTACTTGTAGGTATTTGTGGGTACTTGTAGGTACTTGTGGGTACTTGTAGGTACTTGTGGGTACTTGTAGGTACTTGTGGGTACTTGTAGGTATTTGTGGGTACTTGTAGGTACTTGTGGGTACTTGTAGGTACTTGTGGGTGCTTGTAGGTACTTGTGGGTACTTTTAGGTACTTGTGGGTACTTGTGGGTAATTGTGGGTGCTTGTGGGTGCTAATAGGTACTTGTGGGTGCTAATAGGTACTTGTGGGTTCTTGTAGGTACTTTTGGGTACTTGTAGGTACTTGTGGGTACTTGTAGGTACTTGTGGGTGCTTGTAGGTACTTGTGGGTTCTTGTAGGTACTTTTGGGTGCTTGTGGGTACTTGTAGGTACTTTTGGGTACTTGTAGGTACTTGTGGGTACTTGTAGGTACTTGTGGGTGCTTGTAGGTACTTGTGGGTTCTTGTAGGTACTTTTGGGTGCTTGTGGGTACTTGTAGGTACTTGTGGATACTTGTAGGTACTTGTGGATACTTGTAGGTACTTGTGGGTACTTGTAGGTACTTGAGGGTACTTGTAGGTACTTGTGGGTACTTGTAGGTATTTGTGGGTACTTGTAGGTATTTGTGGGTACTTGTAGGTACTTGTGGGTACTTGTGGGTAATTGTGGGTACTTGTGGGTGCTTGTGGGTGCTAATAGGTACTTGTGGGTACTTGTAGGTACTTGTGGGTACTTTTAGGTACTTTTGGGTACTTGTAGGTACTTGTAGGTACTTGTGGGTACTTGTAGGTACTTGTGGGTGCTTGTAGGTACTTGAAGGTACTTTTAGGTACTTGTGGGTACTTGTGGGTAATTGTGGGTGCTTGTGGGTGCTAATAGGTACTTGTGGGTGCTAATAGGTACTTGTGGGTGCTAATAGGTATTTGTGGGTACTTGTAGGTACTTGTGGGTACTTGTAGGTACTTGTGGGTACTTGTAGGTACTTGTGGGTGCTTGTAGGTACTTGTGGGTTCTTGTAGGTACTTTTGGGTGCTTGTGGGTACTTGTAGGTACTTGTAGGTATTTGTGGGTACTTGTAGGTACTTGTGGGTACTTGTAGGTACTTGTGGGTACTTGTAGGTACTTGTGGGTACTTGTAGGTACTTGTGGGTACTTGTAGGTACTTGTGGGTAATTGTAGGTACTTGTGGGTACTTGTAGGTACTTGTGGGTACTTGTAGGTATTTGTGGGTACTTGTAGGTACTTGTGGGTACTTGTAGGTACTTGTGGGTACTTGTAGGTACTTGTGGGTGCTTGTAGGTACTTGTGGGTACTTTTAGGTACTTGTGGGTACTTGTGGGTAATTGTGGGTGCTTGTGGGTGCTAATAGGTACTTGTGGGTGCTAATAGGTACTTGTGGGTACTTGTAGGTACTTGTAGGTACTTGTGGGTACTTGTGGGTAATTGTGGGTGCTTGTGGGTGCTAATAGGTACTTGTGGGTGCTAATAGGTACTTGTGGGTTCTTGTAGGTACTTTTGGGTACTTGTAGGTACTTGTGGGTACTTGTAGGTACTTGTGGGTGCTTGTAGGTACTTGTGGGTTCTTGTAGGTACTTTTGGGTGCTTGTGGGTACTTGTAGGTACTTGTGGATACTTGTAGGTACTTGTGGATACTTGTAGGTACTTGTGGGTACTTGTAGGTACTTGAGGGTACTTGTAGGTACTTGTGGGTACTTGTAGGTATTTGTGGGTACTTGTAGGTATTTGTGGGTACTTGTAGGTACTTGTGGGTACTTGTGGGTAATTGTGGGTACTTGTGGGTGCTTGTGGGTGCTAATAGGTACTTGTGGGTACTTGTAGGTACTTGTGGGTACTTTTAGGTACTTTTGGGTACTTGTAGGTACTTGTAGGTACTTGTGGGTACTTGTAGGTACTTGTGGGTGCTTGTAGGTACTTGAAGGTACTTTTAGGTACTTGTGGGTACTTGTGGGTAATTGTGGGTGCTTGTGGGTGCTAATAGGTACTTGTGGGTGCTAATAGGTACTTGTGGGTGCTAATAGGTATTTGTGGGTACTTGTAGGTACTTGTGGGTACTTGTAGGTACTTGTGGGTACTTGTAGGTACTTGTGGGTGCTTGTAGGTACTTGTGGGTTCTTGTAGGTACTTTTGGGTGCTTGTGGGTACTTGTAGGTACTTGTAGGTATTTGTGGGTACTTGTAGGTACTTGTGGGTACTTGTAGGTACTTGTGGGTACTTGTAGGTACTTGTGGGTACTTGTAGGTACTTGTGGGTACTTGTAGGTACTTGTGGGTAATTGTAGGTACTTGTGGGTACTTGTAGGTACTTGTGGGTACTTGTAGGTATTTGTGGGTACTTGTAGGTACTTGTGGGTACTTGTAGGTACTTGTGGGTACTTGTAGGTACTTGTGGGTGCTTGTAGGTACTTGTGGGTACTTTTAGGTACTTGTGGGTACTTGTGGGTAATTGTGGGTGCTTGTGGGTGCTAATAGGTACTTGTGGGTGCTAATAGGTACTTGTGGGTACTTGTAGGTACTTGTAGGTACTTGTGGGTACTTTTAGGTACTTTTGGGTACTTGTAGGTACTTGTGGGTACTTGTAGGTACTTGTGGGTACTTGTGGGTAATTGTGGGTGCTTGTGGGTGCAAATAGGTACTTGTGGGTGCTAATAGGTACTTGTGGGTGCTAATAGGTACTTGTGGGTACTTTTAGGTACTTGTGGGTACTTGTGGGTAATTGTGGGTGCTTGTGGGTGCTAATAGGTACTTGTGGGTGCTAATAGGTACTTGTGGGTGCTAATAGGTACTTGTGGGTACTTGTAGGTACTTGTGGGTACTTGTAGGTACTTTTGGGTACTTGTAGGTGCTTGTGGGTGCTTGTAGGTACTTGTGGGTACTTGTAGGTACTTGTGGGTGATTGTAGGTACTTGTAGGTGCTTGTGGGTACTTGTAGGTACTTGTGGGTACTTGTAGGTACTTGTGGGTACTTGTGGGTACTTGTAGGTACTTGTGGGTACTTGTAGGTACTTGTGGGTACTTGTGGGTACTTGTGGTTACTTGTAGGTACTTGTAGATGCTTGAGGGTACTTGTAGGTACTTGTGGGTACTTGTGGGTGCTTGTGGGTACTTGTGGGTGCTTGTAGGTACTTGTGGGTACTTTTAGGTACTTGTGGGTACTTTTAGGTACTTTTGGGTACTTGTAGGTACTTGTAGGTACTTGTGGGTACTTGTAGGTACTTGTGGGTACTTGTAGGTACTTGTGGGTGCTTGTAGGTACTTGTGGGTACTTTTAGGTACTTGTGGGTAGTTGTGGGTACTTGTGGGTAATTTTGGGTGCTTGTGGGTGCTAATAGGTACTTGTGGGTGCTAATAGGTACTTGTGGGTGCTAATAGGTATTTGTGGGTACTTGTAGGTACTTGTGGGTACTTGCAGGTACTTGTGGGTACTTGTAGGTACTTGTGGGTGCTTGTAGGTACTTGTGGGTTCTTGTAGGTACTTTTGGGTGCTTGTGGGTACTTGTGGGTACTTTTAGGTACTTTTGGGTACTTGTAGGTACTTGTGGGTACTTGTAGGTACTTGTGGGTACTTGTAGGTGTTTGTGGGTACTTGTGGGTACTTGTGGGTACTTGTAGGTACTTGTGGGTAATTGTAGGTACTTGTGGGTACTTGTAGGTACTTGTGGGTACTTGTAGGTACTTGTGGGTACTTGTAGGTATTTGTGGGTACTTGTAGGTACTTGTGGGTACTTGTAGGTACTTGTGGGTACTTGTAGGTACTTGTGGGTACTTGTAGGTACTTGTGGGTGCTTGTGGGTACTTGTAGGTACTTGTGGGTGCTTGTAGGTACTTGTGGGTGCTTGTGCGTACTTGTAGGTACTTGTAGGTACTTGTGGGTGCTTGTGGGTACTTGTAGGTACTTGTGGGTACTTGTAGGTACTTGTGGGTACTTGTGGGTGCTTGTGGGTACTTGTGGGTGCTTGTAGGTGCTTGTGGGTGCTTGTAGGTGCTTGTGGGTGCTTGTAGGTACTTGTGGGTACTTGTAGGTACTTGTGGGTGATTGTAGGTACTTGTAGGTGCTTGTGGGTACTTGTAGGTACTTGTGGGTACTTGTAGGTACTTGTGGGTACTTGTGGGTACTTGTAGGTACTTGTGGGTACTTGTGGGTAATTGTGGGTGCTTGTGGGTGCTAATAGGTACTTGTGGGTGCTAATAGGTACTTGTGGGTACTTGTAGGTACTTGTAGGTACTTGTGGGTACTTTTAGGTACTTTTGGGTACTTGTAGGTACTTGTGGGTACTTGTAGGTACTTGTGGGTGCTTGTCGGTACTTGTGGGTACTTTTAGGTACTTGTGGGTACTTGTGGGTAATTGTGGGTGCTTGTGGGTGCAAATAGGTACTTGTGGGTGCTAATAGGTACTTGTGGGTGCTAATAGGTACTTGTGGGTACTTTTAGGTACTTGTGGGTACTTGTGGGTAATTGTGGGTGCTTGTGGGTGCTAATAGGTACTTGTGGGTGCTAATAGGTACTTGTGGGTGCTAATAGGTACTTGTGGGTACTTGTAGGTACTTGTGGGTACTTGTAGGTACTTTTGGGTACTTGTAGGTGCTTGTGGGTGCTTGTAGGTACTTGTGGGTACTTGTAGGTACTTGTGGGTGATTGTAGGTACTTGTAGGTGCTTGTGGGTACTTGTAGGTACTTGTGGGTACTTGTAGGTACTTGTGGGTACTTGTGGGTACTTGTAGGTACTTGTGGGTACTTGTAGGTACTTGTGGGTACTTGTGGGTACTTGTGGTTACTTGTAGGTACTTGTAGATGCTTGAGGGTACTTGTAGGTACTTGTGGGTACTTGTGGGTGCTTGTGGGTACTTGTGGGTGCTTGTAGGTACTTGTGGGTACTTTTAGGTACTTGTGGGTACTTTTAGGTACTTTTGGGTACTTGTAGGTACTTGTAGGTACTTGTGGGTACTTGTAGGTACTTGTGGGTACTTGTAGGTACTTGTGGGTGCTTGTAGGTACTTGTGGGTACTTTTAGGTACTTGTGGGTAGTTGTGGGTACTTGTGGGTAATTTTGGGTGCTTGTGGGTGCTAATAGGTACTTGTGGGTGCTAATAGGTACTTGTGGGTGCTAATAGGTATTTGTGGGTACTTGTAGGTACTTGTGGGTACTTGCAGGTACTTGTGGGTACTTGTAGGTACTTGTGGGTGCTTGTAGGTACTTGTGGGTTCTTGTAGGTACTTTTGGGTGCTTGTGGGTACTTGTGGGTACTTTTAGGTACTTTTGGGTACTTGTAGGTACTTGTGGGTACTTGTAGGTACTTGTGGGTACTTGTAGGTGTTTGTGGGTACTTGTGGGTACTTGTGGGTACTTGTAGGTACTTGTGGGTAATTGTAGGTACTTGTGGGTACTTGTAGGTACTTGTGGGTACTTGTAGGTACTTGTGGGTACTTGTAGGTATTTGTGGGTACTTGTAGGTACTTGTGGGTACTTGTAGGTACTTGTGGGTACTTGTAGGTACTTGTGGGTACTTGTAGGTACTTGTGGGTGCTTGTGGGTACTTGTAGGTACTTGTGGGTGCTTGTAGGTACTTGTGGGTGCTTGTGCGTACTTGTAGGTACTTGTAGGTACTTGTGGGTGCTTGTGGGTACTTGTAGGTACTTGTGGGTACTTGTAGGTACTTGTGGGTACTTGTGGGTGCTTGTGGGTACTTGTGGGTGCTTGTAGGTGCTTGTGGGTGCTTGTAGGTGCTTGTGGGTGCTTGTAGGTACTTGTGGGTACTTGTAGGTACTTGTGGGTGATTGTAGGTACTTGTAGGTGCTTGTGGGTACTTGTAGGTACTTGTGGGTACTTGTAGGTACTTGTGGGTACTTGTGGGTACTTGTAGGTACTTGTGGGTACTTGTAGGTACTTGTGGGTACTTGTGGGTACTTGTGGTTACTTGTAGGTACTTGTAGATGCTTGAGGGTACTTGTAGGTACTTGTGGGTACTTGTGGGTGCTTGTGGGTACTTGTGGGTGCTTGTAGGTACTTGTGGGTACTTTTAGGTACTTGTGGGTACTTTTAGGTACTTTTGGGTACTTGTAGGTACTTGTAGGTACTTGTGGGTACTTGTAGGTACTTGTGGGTACTTGTAGGTACTTGTGGGTGCTTGTAGGTACTTGTGGGTACTTTTAGGTACTTGTGGGTAGTTGTGGGTACTTGTGGGTAATTTTGGGTGCTTGTGGGTGCTAATAGGTACTTGTGGGTGCTAATAGGTACTTGTGGGTACTTGTAGGTACTTGTGGGTACTTGTAGGTGCTTTTGGGTACTTGTAGGTACTTGTGGGTACTTGTAGGTACTTGTAGGTGCTTGTAGGTACTTGTGGGTTCTTGTAGGTACTTTTGGGTGCTTGTGGGTACTTGTAGGTACTTGTGGATACTTGTAGGTACTTGTGGGTACTTGTAGGTACTTGTGGGTACTTGTAGGTACTTGTGGGTACTTGTAGGTATTTGTGGGTACTTGTAGGTACTTGTGGGTACTTTTAGGTACTTTTGGGTACTTGTAGGTACTTGTAGGTACTTGTGGGTACTTGTAGGTACTTGTGGGTGCTTTTAGGTACTTGTGGGTACTTTTAGGTACTTGTGGGTACTTGTGGGTAATTGTGGGTGCTTGTGGGTGCTAATAGGTACTTGTGGGTGCTAATAGGTACTTGTGGGTACTTGTAGGTACTTGTGGGTACTTGTAGGTACTTGTGGGTACTTGTAGGTATTTGTGGGTACTTGTAGGTACTTGTGGGTACTTTTAGGTACTTTTGGGTACTTGTAGGTACTTGTAGGTACTTGTGGGTACTTGTAGGTACTTGTGGGTGCTTGTAGGTACTTGTGGGTACTTTTAGGTACTTGTGGGTACTTGTGGGTACTTGTGGGTAATTGTGGGTGCTTGTGGGTGCTAATAGGTACTTGTGGGTGCTAATAGGTACTTGTGGGTACTTGTAGGTACTTGTGGGTACTTGTAGGTACTTTTGGGTACTTGTAGGTACTTGTGGGTACTTGTAGGTACTTGTGGGTGCTTGTAGGTACTTGTGGGTTCTTGTAGGTACTTTTGGGTGCTTGTGGGTACTTGTGGGTACTTGTAGGTATTTGTGGGTACTTGTAGGTACTTGTGGGTACTTGTAGGTACTTGTGGGTACTTTTAGGTACTTGTGGGTATTTGTAGGTACTTGTGGGTACTTGTAGGTATTTGTGGGTACTTTTAGGTACTTGTGGGTACTTGTAGGTACTTGTGGGTACTTGTAGGTACTTGTGGGTACTTGTAGGTACTTGTGGGTGCTTGTGGGTACTTGTAGGTACTTGTGGGTGCTTGTAGGTACTTGTGGGTGCTTGTGCGTACTTGTAGGTACTTGTAGGTACTTGTGGGTGCTTGTGGGTACTTGTAGGTACTTGTGGGTACTTGTAGGTACTTGTGGGTACTTGTGGGTGCTTGTGGGTACTTGTGGGTGCTTGTAGGTGCTTGTGGGTACTTGTGGGTGCTTGTAGGTGCTTGTGGGTGCTTGTAGGTGCTTGTGGGTGCTTGTAGGTGCTTGTGGGTGCTTGTAGGTACTTGTGGGTAATTGTAGGTACTTGTGGGTGATTGTAGGTACTTGTGGGTGCTTGTAGGTACTTGTGGGTGCTTGTAGGTACTTGTGGGTACTTGTGGGTGCTTGTGGGTACTTGTGGGTGCTTGTAGGTACTTGTGGGTACTTTTAGGTACTTGTGGGTACTTTTAGGTACTTTTGGGTACTTGTAGGTACTTGTAGGTACTTGTGGGTACTTGTAGGTACTTGTGGGTGCTTGTAGGTACTTGTGGGTACTTTTAGGTACTTGTGGGTAGTTGTGGGTACTTGTGGGTAATTGTGGGTGCTTGTGGGTGCTAATAGGTACTTGTGGGTGCTAATAGGTACTTGTGGGTACTTGTAGGTACTTGTGGGTACTTGTGGGTGCTTTTGGGTACTTGTAGGTACTTGTGGGTACTTGTAGGTACTTGTGGGTGCTTGTAGGTACTTGTGGGTTCTTGTAGGTACTTTTGGGTGCTTGTGGGTACTTGTAGGTACTTGTGGATACTTGTAGGTACTTGTGGGTACTTGTAGGTACTTGTGGGTACTTGTAGGTACTTGTGGGTACTTGTAGGTACTTGTGGGTACTTGTAGGTATTTGTGGGTACTTGTAGGTACTTGTGGGTACTTGTAGGTACTTGTGGGTACTTTTAGGTACTTTTGGGTACTTGTAGGTACTTGTAGGTACTTGTGGGTACTTATAGGTACTTGTGGGTGCTTGTAGGTACTTGTGGGTACTTTTAGGTACTTGTGGGTACTTGTGGGTACTTGTGGGTAATTGTGGGTACTTCTAGGTACTTGTGGGTACTTTTGGGTACTTGTAGGTACTTGTAGGTACATGTAGGTACTTGTAGGTGCTTGTGGGTACTTGTAGGTACTTGTGGGTACTTGTAGGTACTTGTGGGTACTTGTGGGTACTTGTAGGTACTTGTGGGTACTTGTAGGTACTTGTGGGCACTTGTGGGTACTTGTGGTTACTTGTAGGTACTTGTAGATGCTTGAGGGTACTTGTAGGTACTTGTGGGTACTTGTGGGTGCTTGTGGGTACTTATGGGTGCTTGTAGGTACTTGTGGGTACTTTTAGGTACTTGTGGGTACTTTTAGGTACTTTTGGGTACTTGTAGGTACTTGTAGGTACTTGTGGGTACTTGTAGGTACTTGTGGGTGCTTGTAGGTACTTGTGGGTTCTTGTAGGTACTTTTGGGTGCTTGTGGGTACTTGTGGGTACTTTTGGGTGCTTGTGGGTACTTGTAGGTACTTGTGGATACTTGTAGGTACTTGTGGGTACTTGTAGGTACTTGTGGGTACTTGTAGGTACTTGTGGGTACTTATAGGTACTTGTGGGTACTTGTAGGTATTTGTGGGTACTTGTAGGTACTTGTGGGTACTTTTAGGTACTTTTGGGTACTTGTAGGTACTTGTAGGTACTTGTGGGTACTTGTAGGTACTTGTGGGTACTTGTAGGTACTTGTGGGTGCTTGTAGGTACTTGTGGGTACTTTTAGGTACTTGTGGGTACTTGTGGGTACTTGTGGGTAATTGTGGGTGCTTGTGGGTGCTAATAGGTACTTGTGGGTGCTAATAGGTACTTGTGGGTACTTGTAGGTACTTGTGGGTACTTGTAGGTACTTTTGGGTACTTGTAGGTACTTGTGGGTACTTGTAGGTACTTGTGGGTGCTTGTAGGTACTTGTGGGTTCTTGTAGGTACTTTTGGGTGCTTGTGGGTACTTGTGGGTACTTGTAGGTATTTGTGGGTACTTGTAGGTACTTGTGGGTACTTGTAGGTACTTGTGGGTACTTTTAGGTACTTGTGGGTATTTGTAGGTACTTGTGGGTACTTGTAGGTATTTGTGGGTACTTGTAGGTACTTGTGGGTACTTGTAGGTACTTGTGGGTACTTGTAGGTACTTGTGGGTACTTGTAGGTACTTGTGGGTGCTTGTGGGTACTTGTAGGTACTTGTGGGTGCTTGTAGGTACTTGTGGGTACTTGTAGGTATTTGTGTGTACTTGTAGGTACTTGTGGGTACTTGTAGGTACTTGTGGGTACTTGTAGGTATTTGTGGGTACTTGTAGGTACTTGTGGGTACTTGTAGGTACTTGTGGGTACTTGTAGGTACTTGTGGGTACTTGTAGGTATTTGTGGGTACTTGTAGGTACTTGTGGGTACTTGTAGGTACTTGTGGGTACTTGTAGGTACTTGTGGGTACTTGTAGGTACTTGTGGGTACTTGTAGGTATTTGTGGGTACTTGTAGGTACTTGTGGGTACTTGTAGGTACTTGTGGGTACTTGTAGGTACTTGTGGGTGCTTGTAGGTACTTGTGGTACTTTTAGGTACTTGTGGGTACTTGTGGGTAATTGTGGGTGCTTGTGGGTGCTAATAGGTACTTGTGGGTGCTAATAGGTACTTGTGGGTGCTAATAGGTACTTGTGGGTACTTGTAGGTACTTGTGGGTACTTGTAGGTACTTTTGGGTACTTGTAGGTACTTGTGGGTACTTGTAGGTACTTGTGGGTGCTTGTAGGTACTTGTGGGTTCTTGTAGGTACTTTTGGGTGCTTGTGGGTACTTGTGGGTACTTGTAGGTATTTGTGGGTACTTCTAGGTACTTGTGGGTACTTGTAGGTACTTGTGGGTACTTGTAGGTACTTGTGGGTACTTGTAGGTACTTGTGGGTACTTGTAGGTATTTGTGGGTACTTGTAGGTATTTGTGGGTACTTGTAGGTACTTGTGGGTACTTGTAGGTACTTGTGGGTACTTGTAGGTACTTGTGGGTACTTGTAGGTATTTGTGGGTACTTGTAGGTACTTGTGGGTACTTGTAGGTACTTGTGGGTACTTTTAGGTACTTGTGGGTACTTGTGGGTAATTGTGGGTGCTTGTGGGTGCTAATAGGTACTTGTGGGTGCTAATAGGTACTTGTGGGTTCTTGTAGGTACTTTTGGGTACTTGTAGGTACTTGTGGGTACTTGTAGGTACTTGTGGGTGCTTGTAGGTACTTGTGGGTTCTTGTAGGTACTTTTGGGTGCTTGTGGGTACTTGTAGGTACTTTTGGGTACTTGTAGGTACTTGTGGGTACTTGTAGGTACTTGTGGGTGCTTGTAGGTACTTGTGGGTTCTTGTAGGTACTTTTGGGTGCTTGTGGGTACTTGTAGGTACTTGTGGATACTTGTAGGTACTTGTGGATACTTGTAGGTACTTGTGGGTACTTGTAGGTACTTGTGGGTACTTGCAGGTACTTGTGGGTACTTGTAGGTATTTGTGGGTACTTGTAGGTATTTGTGGGTACTTGTAGGTACTTGTGGGTACTTGTGGGTAATTGTGGGTACTTGTGGGTGCTTGTGGGTGCTAATAGGTACTTGTGGGTACTTGTAGGTACTTGTGGGTACTTTTAGGTACTTTTGGGTACTTGTAGGTACTTGTAGGTACTTGTGGGTACTTGTAGGTACTTGTGGGTGCTTGTAGGTACTTGTGGGTACTTTTAGGTACTTGTGGGTACTTGTGGGTAATTGTGGGTGCTTGTGGGTGCTAATAGGTACTTGTGGGTGCTAATAGGTACTTGTGGGTGCTAATAGGTATTTGTGGGTACTTGTAGGTACTTGTGGGTACTTGTAGGTACTTGTGGGTACTTGTAGGTACTTGTGGGTGCTTGTAGGTACTTGTGGGTTCTTGTAGGTACTTTTGGGTGCTTGTGGGTACTTGTAGGTACTTGTAGGTATTTGTGGGTACTTGTAGGTACTTGTGGGTACTTGTAGGTACTTGTGGGTACTTGTAGGTACTTGTGGGTACTTGTAGGTACTTGTGGGTACTTGTAGGTACTTGTGGGTAATTGTAGGTACTTGTGGGTACTTGTAGGTACTTGTGGGTACTTGTAGGTATTTGTGGGTACTTGTAGGTACTTGTGGGTACTTGTAGGTACTTGTGGGTACTTGTAGGTACTTGTGGGTGCTTGTAGGTACTTGTGGGTTCTTGTAGGTACTTTTGGGTGCTTGTGGGTACTTGTGGGTACTTGTAGGTATTTGTGGGTACTTCTAGGTACTTGTGGGTACTTGTAGGTACTTGTGGGTACTTGTAGGTACTTGTGGGTACTTGTAGGTACTTGTGGGTACTTGTAGGTATTTGTGGGTACTTGTAGGTATTTGTGGGTACTTGTAGGTACTTGTGGGTACTTGTAGGTACTTGTGGGTACTTGTAGGTACTTGTGGGTACTTGTAGGTATTTGTGGGTACTTGTAGGTACTTGTGGGTACTTGTAGGTACTTGTGGGTACTTTTAGGTACTTGTGGGTACTTGTGGGTAATTGTGGGTGCTTGTGGGTGCTAATAGGTACTTGTGGGTGCTAATAGGTACTTGTGGGTTCTTGTAGGTACTTTTGGGTACTTGTAGGTACTTGTGGGTACTTGTAGGTACTTGTGGGTGCTTGTAGGTACTTGTGGGTTCTTGTAGGTACTTGTGGGCACTTGTGGGTACTTGTGGTTACTTGTAGGTACTTGTAGATGCTTGAGGGTACTTGTAGGTACTTGTGGGTACTTGTGGGTGCTTGTGGGTACTTATGGGTGCTTGTAGGTACTTGTGGGTACTTTTAGGTACTTGTGGGTACTTTTAGGTACTTTTGGGTACTTGTAGGTACTTGTAGGTACTTGTGGGTACTTGTAGGTACTTGTGGGTGCTTGTAGGTACTTGTGGGTTCTTGTAGGTACTTTTGGGTGCTTGTGGGTACTTGTGGGTACTTTTGGGTGCTTGTGGGTACTTGTAGGTACTTGTGGATACTTGTAGGTACTTGTGGGTACTTGTAGGTACTTGTGGGTACTTGTAGGTACTTGTGGGTACTTATAGGTACTTGTGGGTACTTGTAGGTATTTGTGGGTACTTGTAGGTACTTGTGGGTACTTTTAGGTACTTTTGGGTACTTGTAGGTACTTGTAGGTACTTGTGGGTACTTGTAGGTACTTGTGGGTACTTGTAGGTACTTGTGGGTGCTTGTAGGTACTTGTGGGTACTTTTAGGTACTTGTGGGTACTTGTGGGTACTTGTGGGTAATTGTGGGTGCTTGTGGGTGCTAATAGGTACTTGTGGGTGCTAATAGGTACTTGTGGGTACTTGTAGGTACTTGTGGGTACTTGTAGGTACTTTTGGGTACTTGTAGGTACTTGTGGGTACTTGTAGGTACTTGTGGGTGCTTGTAGGTACTTGTGGGTTCTTGTAGGTACTTTTGGGTGCTTGTGGGTACTTGTGGGTACTTGTAGGTATTTGTGGGTACTTGTAGGTACTTGTGGGTACTTGTAGGTACTTGTGGGTACTTTTAGGTACTTGTGGGTATTTGTAGGTACTTGTGGGTACTTGTAGGTATTTGTGGGTACTTGTAGGTACTTGTGGGTACTTGTAGGTACTTGTGGGTACTTGTAGGTACTTGTGGGTACTTGTAGGTACTTGTGGGTGCTTGTGGGTACTTGTAGGTACTTGTGGGTGCTTGTAGGTACTTGTGGGTACTTGTAGGTATTTGTGTGTACTTGTAGGTACTTGTGGGTACTTGTAGGTACTTGTGGGTACTTGTAGGTATTTGTGGGTACTTGTAGGTACTTGTGGGTACTTGTAGGTACTTGTGGGTACTTGTAGGTACTTGTGGGTACTTGTAGGTATTTGTGGGTACTTGTAGGTACTTGTGGGTACTTGTAGGTACTTGTGGGTACTTGTAGGTACTTGTGGGTACTTGTAGGTACTTGTGGGTACTTGTAGGTATTTGTGGGTACTTGTAGGTACTTGTGGGTACTTGTAGGTACTTGTGGGTACTTGTAGGTACTTGTGGGTGCTTGTAGGTACTTGTGGTACTTTTAGGTACTTGTGGGTACTTGTGGGTAATTGTGGGTGCTTGTGGGTGCTAATAGGTACTTGTGGGTGCTAATAGGTACTTGTGGGTGCTAATAGGTACTTGTGGGTACTTGTAGGTACTTGTGGGTACTTGTAGGTACTTTTGGGTACTTGTAGGTACTTGTGGGTACTTGTAGGTACTTGTGGGTGCTTGTAGGTACTTGTGGGTTCTTGTAGGTACTTTTGGGTGCTTGTGGGTACTTGTGGGTACTTGTAGGTATTTGTGGGTACTTCTAGGTACTTGTGGGTACTTGTAGGTACTTGTGGGTACTTGTAGGTACTTGTGGGTACTTGTAGGTACTTGTGGGTACTTGTAGGTATTTGTGGGTACTTGTAGGTATTTGTGGGTACTTGTAGGTACTTGTGGGTACTTGTAGGTACTTGTGGGTACTTGTAGGTACTTGTGGGTACTTGTAGGTATTTGTGGGTACTTGTAGGTACTTGTGGGTACTTGTAGGTACTTGTGGGTACTTTTAGGTACTTGTGGGTACTTGTGGGTAATTGTGGGTGCTTGTGGGTGCTAATAGGTACTTGTGGGTGCTAATAGGTACTTGTGGGTTCTTGTAGGTACTTTTGGGTACTTGTAGGTACTTGTGGGTACTTGTAGGTACTTGTGGGTGCTTGTAGGTACTTGTGGGTTCTTGTAGGTACTTTTGGGTGCTTGTGGGTACTTGTAGGTACTTTTGGGTACTTGTAGGTACTTGTGGGTACTTGTAGGTACTTGTGGGTGCTTGTAGGTACTTGTGGGTTCTTGTAGGTACTTTTGGGTGCTTGTGGGTACTTGAAGGTACTTGTGGATACTTGTAGGTACTTGTGGATACTTGTAGGTACTTGTGGGTACTTGTAGGTACTTGTGGGTACTTGCAGGTACTTGTGGGTACTTGTAGGTATTTGTGGGTACTTGTAGGTATTTGTGGGTACTTGTAGGTACTTGTGGGTACTTGTGGGTAATTGTGGGTACTTGTGGGTGCTTGTGGGTGCTAATAGGTACTTGTGGGTACTTGTAGGTACTTGTGGGTACTTTTAGGTACTTTTGGGTACTTGTAGGTACTTGTAGGTACTTGTGGGTACTTGTAGGTACTTGTGGGTGCTTGTAGGTACTTGTGGGTACTTTTAGGTACTTGTGGGTACTTGTGGGTAATTGTGGGTGCTTGTGGGTGCTAATAGGTACTTGTGGGTGCTAATAGGTACTTGTGGGTGCTAATAGGTATTTGTGGGTACTTGTAGGTACTTGTGGGTACTTGTAGGTACTTGTGGGTACTTGTAGGTACTTGTGGGTGCTTGTAGGTACTTGTGGGTTCTTGTAGGTACTTTTGGGTGCTTGTGGGTACTTGTAGGTACTTGTAGGTATTTGTGGGTACTTGTAGGTACTTGTGGGTACTTGTAGGTACTTGTGGGTACTTGTAGGTACTTGTGGGTACTTGTAGGTACTTGTGGGTACTTGTAGGTACTTGTGGGTAATTGTAGGTACTTGTGGGTACTTGTAGGTACTTGTGGGTACTTGTAGGTATTTGTGGGTACTTGTAGGTACTTGTGGGTACTTGTAGGTACTTGTGGGTACTTGTAGGTACTTGTGGGTGCTTGTAGGTACTTGTGGGTTCTTGTAGGTACTTTTGGGTGCTTGTGGGTACTTGTGGGTACTTGTAGGTATTTGTGGGTACTTCTAGGTACTTGTGGGTACTTGTAGGTACTTGTGGGTACTTGTAGGTACTTGTGGGTACTTGTAGGTACTTGTGGGTACTTGTAGGTATTTGTGGGTACTTGTAGGTATTTGTGGGTACTTGTAGGTACTTGTGGGTACTTGTAGGTACTTGTGGGTACTTGTAGGTACTTGTGGGTACTTGTAGGTATTTGTGGGTACTTGTAGGTACTTGTGGGTACTTGTAGGTACTTGTGGGTACTTTTAGGTACTTGTGGGTACTTGTGGGTAATTGTGGGTGCTTGTGGGTGCTAATAGGTACTTGTGGGTGCTAATAGGTACTTGTGGGTTCTTGTAGGTACTTTTGGGTACTTGTAGGTACTTGTGGGTACTTGTAGGTACTTGTGGGTGCTTGTAGGTACTTGTGGGTTCTTGTAGGTACTTTTGGGTGCTTGTGGGTACTTGTAGGTACTTTTGGGTACTTGTAGGTACTTGTGGGTACTTGTAGGTACTTGTGGGTGCTTGTAGGTACTTGTGGGTTCTTGTAGGTACTTTTGGGTGCTTGTGGGTACTTGTAGGTACTTGTGGATACTTGTAGGTACTTGTGGATACTTGTAGGTACTTGTGGGTACTTGTAGGTACTTGTGGGTACTTGTAGGTACTTGTGGGTACTTGTAGGTATTTGTGGGTACTTGTAGGTATTTGTGGGTACTTGTAGGTACTTGTGGGTACTTGTGGGTAATTGTGGGTACTTGTGGGTGCTTGTGGGTGCTAATAGGTACTTGTGGGTACTTGTAGGTACTTGTGGGTACTTTTAGGTACTTTTGGGTACTTGTAGGTACTTGTAGGTACTTGTGGGTACTTGTAGGTACTTGTGGGTGCTTGTAGGTACTTGTGGGTACTTTTAGGTACTTGTGGGTACTTGTGGGTAATTGTGGGTGCTTGTGGGTGCTAATAGGTACTTGTGGGTGCTAATAGGTACTTGTGGGTGCTAATAGGTATTTGTGGGTACTTGTAGGTACTTGTGGGTACTTGTAGGTACTTGTGGGTACTTGTAGGTACTTGTGGGTGCTTGTAGGTACTTGTGGGTTCTTGTAGGTACTTTTGGGTGCTTGTGGGTACTTGTAGGTACTTGTAGGTATTTGTGGGTACTTGTAGGTACTTGTGGGTACTTGTAGGTACTTGTGGGTACTTGTAGGTACTTGTGGGTACTTGTAGGTACTTGTGGGTACTTGTAGGTACTTGTGGGTAATTGTAGGTACTTGTGGGTACTTGTAGGTACTTGTGGGTACTTGTAGGTATTTGTGGGTACTTGTAGGTACTTGTGGGTACTTGTAGGTACTTGTGGGTACTTGTAGGTACTTGTGGGTGCTTGTAGGTACTTGTGGGTACTTTTAGGTACTTGCGGGTACTTGTGGGTAATTGTGGGTGCTTGTGGGTGCTAATAGGTACTTGTGGGTGCTAATAGGTACTTGTGGGTACTTGTAGGTACTTGTGGGTACTTTTAGGTACTTTTGGGTACTTGTAGGTACTTGTAGGTACTTGTGGGTACTTGTAGGTACTTGTGGGTGCTTGTCGGTACTTGTGGGTACTTTTAGGTACTTGTGGGTACTTGTGGGTAATTGTGGGTGCTTGTGGGTGCAAATAGGTACTTGTGGGTGCTAATAGGTACTTGTGGGTGCTAATAGGTACTTGTGGGTACTTGTAGGTACTTGTGGGTACTTGTAGGTACTTTTGGGTACTTGTAGGTACTTGTGGGTACTTGTAGGTACTTGTGGGTGCTTGTAGGTACTTGTGGGTTCTTGTAGGTACTTTTGGGTGCTTGTGGGTACTTGTGGGTACTTGTAGGTATTTGTGGGTACTTGTAGGTACTTGTGGGTACTTGTAGGTACTTGTGGGTACTTGTAGGTACTTGTGGGTACTTGTAGGTACTTGTGGGTACTTGTAGGTATTTGTGGGTACTTGTAGGTACTTGTGGGTACTTGTAGGTACTTGTGGGTACTTGTAGGTACTTGTGGGTACTTGTAGGTATTTGTGGGTACTTGTAGGTACTTGTGGGTACTTGTAGGTACTTGTGGGTACTTGTAGGTACTTGTGGGTGCTTGTAGGTACTTGTGGGTACTTTTAGGTACTTGTGGGTACTTGTGGGTAATTGTGGGTGCTTGTGGGTGCTAATAGGTACTTGTGGGTGCTAATAGGTACTTGTGGGTGCTAATAGGTACTTGTGGGTACTTGTAGGTACTTGTGGGTACTTGTAGGTACTTTTGGGTACTTGTAGGTACTTGTGGGTACTTGTAGGTACTTGTGGGTGCTTGTAGGTACTTGTGGGTTCTTGTAGGTACTTTTGGGTGCTTATGGGTACTTGTGGGTACTTGTAGGTATTTGTGGGTACTTGTAGGTAATTGTGGGTACTTTTGGGTGCTTGTGGGTACTTGTAGGTACTTTTGGGTACTTGTAGGTACTTGTGGGTACTTGTAGGTACTTGTGGGTGCTTGTAGGTACTTGTGGGTTCTTGTAGGTACTTTTGGGTGCTTGTGGGTACTTGTAGGTACTTGTGGATACTTGTAGGTACTTGTGGATACTTGTAGGTACTTGTGGGTACTTGTAGGTACTTGTGGGTACTTGTAGGTACTTGTGGGTACTTGTAGGTATTTGTGGGTACTTGTAGGTATTTGTGGGTACTTGTAGGTACTTGTGGGTACTTGTGGGTAATTGTGGGTACTTGTGGGTGCTTGTGGGTGCTAATAGGTACTTGTGGGTACTTGTAGGTACTTGTGGGTACTTTTAGGTACTTTTGGGTACTTGTAGGTACTTGTAGGTACTTGTGGGTACTTGTAGGTACTTGTGGGTGCTTGTAGGTACTTGTGGGTACTTTTAGGTACTTGTGGGTACTTGTGGGTAATTGTGGGTGCTTGTGGGTGCTAATAGGTACTTGTGGGTGCTAATAGGTACTTGTGGGTGCTAATAGGTATTTGTGGGTACTTGTAGGTACTTGTGGGTACTTGTAGGTACTTGTGGGTACTTGTAGGTACTTGTGGGTGCTTGTAGGTACTTGTGGGTTCTTGTAGGTACTTTTGGGTGCTTGTGGGTACTTGTAGGTACTTGTAGGTATTTGTGGGTATTTGTAGGTACTTGTGGGTACTTGTAGGTACTTGTGGGTACTTGTAGGTACTTGTGGGTACTTGTAGGTACTTGTGGGTACTTGTAGGTACTTGTGGGTAATTGTAGGTACTTGTGGGTACTTGTAGGTACTTGTGGGTACTTGTAGGTATTTGTGGGTACTTGTAGGTACTTGTGGGTACTTGTAGGTACTTGTGGGTACTTGTAGGTACTTGTGGGTGCTTGTAGGTACTTGTGGGTACTTTTAGGTACTTGTGGGTAATTGTGGGTGCTTGTGGGTGCTAATAGGTACTTGTGGGTGCTAATAGGTACTTGTGGGTACTTGTAGGTACTTGTGGGTACTTTTAGGTACTTTTGGGTACTTGTAGGTACTTGTGGGTACTTGTAGGTACTTGTGGGTGCTTGTCGGTACTTGTGGGTACTTTTAGGTACTTGTGGGTACTTGTGGGTAATTGTGGGTGCTTGTGGGTGCAAATAGGTACTTGTGGGTGCTAATAGGTACTTGTGGGTGCTAATAGGTACTTGTGGGTACTTGTAGGTACTTGTGGGTACTTGTAGGTACTTTTGGGTACTTGTAGGTACTTGTGGGTACTTGTAGGTACTTGTGGGTGCTTGTAGGTACTTGTGGGTTCTTGTAGGTACTTTTGGGTGCTTGTGGGTACTTGTGGGTACTTGTAGGTATTTGTGGGTACTTGTAGGTACTTGTGGGTACTTGTAGGTACTTGTGGGTACTTGTAGGTACTTGTGGGTACTTGTAGGTATTTGTGGGTACTTGTAGGTACTTGTGGGTACTTGTAGGTACTTGTGGGTACTTGTAGGTACTTGTGGGTACTTGTAGGTATTTGTGGGTACTTGTAGGTACTTGTGGGTACTTGTAGGTACTTGTGGGTACTTGTAGGTACTTGTGGGTGCTTGTAGGTACTTGTGGGTACTTTTAGGTACTTGTGGGTACTTGTGGGTAATTGTGGGTGCTTGTGGGTGCTAATAGGTACTTGTGGGTGCTAATAGGTACTTGTGGGTGCTAATAGGTACTTGTGGGTACTTGTAGATACTTGTGGGTACTTGTAGGTACTTTTGGGTACTTGTAGGTACTTGTGGGTACTTGTAGGTACTTGTGGGTGCTTGTAGGTACTTGTGGGTTCTTGTAGGTACTTTTGGGTGCTTATGGGTACTTGTGGGTACTTGTAGGTATTTGTGGGTACTTGTAGGTAATTGTGGGTACTTGTGGGTACTTGTGGGTACTTGTAGGTATTTGTGGGTACTTGTAGGTACTTGTGGGTACTTGTAGGTACTTGTGGGTACTTGTAGGTACTTGTGGGTACTTGTAGGTACTTGTGGGTACTTGTAGGTATTTGTGGGTACTTGTAGGTACTTGTGGGTACTTTTAGGTACTTGTGGGTACTTGTGGGTAATTGTGGGTGCTTGTGGGTGCTAATAGGTACTTGTGGGTGCTAATAGGTACTTGTGGGTGCTAATAGGTACTTGTGGGTACTTGTAGGTACTTGTGGGTACTTGTAGGTACTTTTGGGTACTTGTAGGTACTTGTGGGTACTTGTAGGTACTTGTGGGTGCTTGTAGGTACTTGTGGGTTCTTGTAGGTACTTTTGGGTGCTTATGGGTACTTGTGGGTACTTGTAGGTATTTGTGGGTACTTGTAGGTAATTGTGGGTACTTGTGGGTACTTGTGGGTACTTGTAGGTATTTGTGGGTACTTGTAGGTACTTGTGGGTACTTGTAGGTACTTGTGGGTACTTGTAGGTACTTGTGGGTACTTGTAGGTACTTGTGGGTACTTGTAGGTATTTGTGGGTACTTGTAGGTACTTGTGGGTACTTGTAGGTACTTGTGGGTACTTGTAGGTACTTGTGGGTACTTGTAGGTATTTGTGGGTACTTGTAGGTACTTGTGGGTACTTGTAGGTACTTGTGGGTGCTTGTAGGTACTTGTGGGTACTTTTAGGTACTTGTGGGTACTTGTGGGTAATTGTGGGTGCTTGTGGGTGCTAATAGGTACTTGTGGGTGCTAATAGGTACTTGTGGGTACTTGTAGGTACTTGTGGGTACTTTTAGGTACTTTTGGGTACTTGTAGGTACTTGTGGGTACTTGTAGGTACTTGTGGGTGCTTGTCGGTACTTGTGGGTACTTTTAGGTACTTGTGGGTACTTGTGGGTAATTGTGGGTGCTTGTGGGTGCAAATAGGTACTTGTGGGTGCTAATAGGTACTTGTGGGTGCTAATAGGTACTTGTGGGTACTTGTAGGTACTTGTGGGTACTTGTAGGTACTTTTGGGTACTTGTAGGTACTTGTGGGTACTTGTAGGTACTTGTGGGTGCTTGTAGGTACTTGTGGGTTCTTGTAGGTACTTTTGGGTGCTTGTGGGTACTTGTGGGTACTTGTAGGTATTTGTGGGTACTTGTAGGTACTTGTGGGTACTTGTAGGTACTTGTGGGTACTTGTAGGTACTTGTGGGTACTTGTAGGTACTTGTGGGTACTTGTAGGTATTTGTGGGTACTTGTAGGTACTTGTGGGTACTTGTAGGTACTTGTGGGTACTTGTAGGTACTTGTGGGTACTTGTAGGTATTTGTGGGTACTTGTAGGTACTTGTGGGTACTTGTAGGTACTTGTGGGTACTTGTAGGTACTTGTGGGTGCTTGTAGGTACTTGTGGGTACTTTTAGGTACTTGTGGGTAATTGTGGGTGCTTGTGGGTGCTAATAGGTACTTGTGGGTGCTAATAGGTACTTGTGGGTGCTAATAGGTACTTGTGGGTACTTGTAGATACTTGTGGGTACTTGTAGGTACTTTTGGGTACTTGTAGGTACTTGTGGGTACTTGTAGGTACTTGTGGGTGCTTGTAGGTACTTGTGGGTTCTTGTAGGTACTTTTGGGTGCTTATGGGTACTTGTGGGTACTTGTAGGTATTTGTGGGTACTTGTAGGTAATTGTGGGTACTTGTGGGTACTTGTGGGTACTTGTAGGTATTTGTGGGTACTTGTAGGTACTTGTGGGTACTTGTAGGTACTTGTGGGTACTTGTAGGTACTTGTGGGTACTTGTAGGTACTTGTGGGTACTTGTAGGTATTTGTGGGTACTTGTAGGTACTTGTGGGTACTTTTAGGTACTTGTGGGTACTTGTGGGTAATTGTGGGTGCTTGTGGGTGCTAATAGGTACTTGTGGGTGCTAATAGGTACTTGTGGGTGCTAATAGGTACTTGTGGGTACTTGTAGGTACTTGTGGGTACTTGTAGGTACTTTTGGGTACTTGTAGGTACTTGTGGGTACTTGTAGGTACTTGTGGGTGCTTGTAGGTACTTGTGGGTTCTTGTAGGTACTTTTGGGTGCTTATGGGTACTTGTGGGTACTTGTAGGTATTTGTGGGTACTTGTAGGTAATTGTGGGTACTTGTGGGTACTTGTGGGTACTTGTAGGTATTTGTGGGTACTTGTAGGTACTTGTGGGTACTTGTAGGTACTTGTGGGTACTTGTAGGTACTTGTGGGTACTTGTAGGTACTTGTGGGTACTTGTAGGTATTTGTGGGTACTTGTAGGTACTTGTGGGTACTTGTAGGTACTTGTGGGTACTTGTAGGTACTTGTGGGTACTTGTAGGTATTTGTGGGTACTTGTAGGTACTTGTGGGTACTTGTAGGTACTTGTGGGTGCTTGTAGGTACTTGTGGGTACTTTTAGGTACTTGTGGGTACTTGTGGGTAATTGTGGGTGCTTGTGGGTGCTAATAGGTACTTGTGGGTGCTAATAGGTACTTGTGGGTGCTAATAGGTACTTGTGGGTACTTGTAGGTACTTGTGGGTACTTGTAGGTACTTTTGGGTACTTGTAGGTACTTGTGGGTACTTGTAGGTACTTGTGGGTGCTTGTAGGTACTTGTGGGTTCTTGTAGGTACTTTTGGGTGCTTATGGGTACTTGTGGGTACTTGTAGGTATTTGTGGGTACTTGTAGGTAATTGTGGGTACTTGTGGGTACTTGTGGGTACTTGTAGGTACTTGTGGGTACTTGTAGGTACTTGTGGGTACTTGTAGGTATTTGTGGGTACTTGTAGGTACTTGTGGGTACTTGTAGGTACTTGTGGGTACTTGTAGGTACTTGTGGGTACTTGTAGGTACTTGTGGGTGCTTGTGGGTACTTGTAGGTACTTGTGGGTGCTTGTAGGTACTTGTGGGTGCTTGTGCGTACTTGTAGGTACTTGTAGGTACTTGTGGGTGCTTGTGGGTACTTGTAGGTACTTGTGGGTACTTGTAGGTACTTGTGGGTACTTGTGGGTGCTTGTGGGTACTTGTGGGTGCTTGTAGGTGCTTGTGGGTGCTTGTAGGTGCTTGTGGGTGCTTGTAGGTACTTGTGGGTACTTGTAGGTACTTGTGGGTGATTGTAGGTACTTGTGGGTGCTTGTAGGTACTTGTGGGTGCTTGTAGGTACTTGTGGGTGCTTGTAGGTACTTGTGGGTACTTGTAGGTACTTGTAGGTACTTGTGGGTAATTGTGGGTACTTGTGGGTAATTGTGGGTACTTGTGGGTGCTTGTGCGTACTTGTAGGTACTTGTAGGTACTTGTGGGTGCTTGTGGGTACTTGTAGGTACTTGTGGGTACTTGTAGGTACTTGTGGGTACTTGTGGGTGCTTGTGGGTACTTGTGGGTGCTTGTAGGTGCTTGTGGGTGCTTGTAGGTGCTTGTGGGTGCTTGTAGGTACTTGTGGGTACTTGTAGGTACTTGTGGGTGATTGTAGGTACTTGTGGGTAATTGTGGGTACTTGTGGGTGCTTGTAGGTACTTGTGGGTGCTTGTGCGTACTTGTAGGTACTTGTAGGTACTTGTGGGTGCTTGTGGGTACTTGTAGGTACTTGTGGGTACTTGTAGGTACTTGTGGGTACTTGTGGGTGCTTGTGGGTACTTGTGGGTGCTTGTAGGTGCTTGTGGGTGCTTGTAGGTGCTTGTGGGTGCTTGTAGGTACTTGTGGGTACTTGTAGGTACTTGTGGGTGATTGTAGGTACTTGTGGGTGCTTGTAGGTACTTGTGGGTGCTTGTAGGTACTTGTGGGTGCTTGTAGGTACTTGTTTGTACTTGTAGGTACTTGTAGGTACTTGTGGGTAATTGTGGGTACTTGTGGGTAATTGTGGGTACTTGTGGGTGCTTGTGGGTACTTCTAGGTACTTGTGGGTACTTTTGGGTACTTTTGGGTACTTGTAGGTACTTGTAGGTACATGTAGGTACTTGTAGGTGCTTGTGGGTACTTGTAGGTACTTGTGGGTACGTGTAGGTACTTGTGGGTACTTGTGGGTACTTGTAGGTACTTGTGGGTACTTGTTGGTACTTGTGGGTACTTGTGGGTACTTGTGGGTACTTGTGGTTACTTGTAGGTACTTGTAGATGCTTGAGGGTACTTGTAGGTACTTGTGGGTACTTGTGGGTGCTTGTGGGTACTTGTGGGTGCTTGTAGGTACTTGTGGGTACTTTTAGGTACTTGTGGGTACTTTTAGGTACTTTTGGGTACTTGTAGGTACTTGTAGGTACTTGTGGGTACTTGTAGGTACTTGTGGGTGCTTGTAGGTACTTGTGGGTACTTGTGGGTGCTTGTGGGTACTTGTGGGTGCTTGTAGGTGCTTGTGGGTACTTGTGGGTGCTTGTGGGTGCTAATAGGTACTTGTGGGTACTTGTAGGTACTTGTGGGTACTTTTAGGTACTTTTGGTTACTTGTAGGTACTTGTGGGTACTTGTAGGTATTTGTGGGTACTTGTAGGTACTTGTGGGTACTTGTAGGTACTTGTGGGTACTTGTAGGTACTTGTGGGTACTTGTAGGTACTTGTGGGTACTTGTAGGTACTTTTGGGTACTTGTAGGTACTTGTGGGTACTTGTAGGTACTTGTGGGTGCTTGTAGGTACTTGTGGGTTCTTGTAGGTACTTTTGGGTGCTTGTGGGTACTTGTGGGTACTTGTAGGTATTTGTGGGTACTTGTAGGTACTTGTGGGTACTTGTAGGTACTTGTGGGTACTTGTAGGTACTTGTGGGTACTTGTAGGTACTTGTGGGTGCTTGTAGGTACTTGTGGGTACTTTTAGGTACTTGTGGGTACTTGTGGGTAATTGTGGGTGATTGTGGGTGCTAATAGGTACTTGTGGGTGCTAATAGGTACTTGTGGGTGCTAATAGGTACTTGTGGGTACTTGTAGGTACTTGTGGGTACTTGTAGGTACTTTTGGGTACTTGTAGGTACTTGTGGGTACTTGTAGGTACTTGTGGGTGCTTGTAGGTACTTGTGGGTTCTTGTAGGTACTTTTGGGTGCTTGTGGGTACTTGTAGGTACTTGTGGATACTTGTTGGTACTTGTGGGTACTTGTAGGTACTTGTGGGTACTTGTGGGTAATTGTGGGTACTTGTGGGTGCTTGTGGGTGCTAATAGGTACTTGTGGGTACTTGTAGGTACTTGTGGGTACTTTTAGGTACTTTTGGTTACTTGTAGGTACTTGTGGGTACTTGTAGGTATTTGTGGGTACTTGTAGGTACTTGTGGGTACTTGTGGGTAATTGTGGGTACTTGTGGGTGCTTGTGGGTGCTAATAGGTACTTGTGGGTACTTGTAGGTACTTGTGGGTACTTTTAGGTACTTTTGGTTACTTGTAGGTACTTGTGGGTACTTGTAGGTACTTGTGGGTGCTTGTAGGTACTTGTGGGTACTTTTAGGTACTTGTGGGTACTTGTGGGTAATTGTGGGTGCTTGTGGGTGCTAATAGGTACTTGTGGGTGCTAATAGGTACTTGTGGTAGCTAATAGGTACTTGTGGGTACTTGTAGGTACTTGTGGGTACTTGTAGGTACTTTTGGGAACTTGTAGGTACTTGTGGGTACTTGTAGGTACTTGTGGGTGCTTGTAGGTACTTGTGGGTTCTTGTAGGTACTTTTGGGTGCTTGTGGGTACTTGTGGGTACTTGTAGGTATTTGTGGGTACTTGTAGGTACTTGTGGGTACTTGTAGGTACTTGTGGGTACTTGTAGGTACTTGTGGGTACTTGTAGGTACTTGTGGGTACTTGTAGGTATTTGTGGGTACTTGTAGGTACTTGTGGGTACTTGTAGGTACTTGTGGGTACTTGTAGGTACTTGTGGGTACTTGTAGGTACTTGTGGGTACTTGTAGGTATTTGTGGGTACTTGTAGGTACTTGTGGGTACTTTTAGGTACTTGTGGGTACTTGTAGGTACTTGTGGGTGCTTGTAGGTACTTGTGGGTACTTTTAGGTACTTGTGGGTAATTGTGGGTGCTTGTGGGTGCTAATAGGTACTTGTGGGTGCTAATAGGTACTTGTGGGTGCTAATAGGTACTTGTGGGTACTTGTAGGTACTTGTGGGTACTTTTAGGTACTTTTGGGTACTTGTAGGTACTTGTAGGTACTTGTGGGTACTTGTAGGTACTTGTGGGTGCTTGTCGGTACTTGTGGGTACTTTTAGGTACTTGTGGGTACTTGTGGGTAATTGTGGGTGCTTGTGGGTGCTAATAGGTGCTTGTGGGTGCTAATAGGTACTTGTGGGTGCTAATAGGTACTTGTGGGTGCTAATAGGTACTTGTGGGTACTTGTAGGTACTTGTGGGTACTTTTAGGTACTTTTGGGTACTTGTAGGTACTTGTAGGTACTTGTGGGTACTTGTAGGTACTTGTGGGTGCTTGTCGGTACTTGTGGGTACTTTTAGGTACTTGTGGGTACTTGTGGGTAATTGTGGGTGCTTGTGGGTGCTAATAGGTACTTGTGGGTGCTAATAGGTACTTGTGGGTGCTAATAGGTATTTGTGGGTACTTGTAGGTACTTGTGGGTACTTGTAGGTACTTGTGGGTACTTGTAGGTACTTGTGGGTGCTTGTAGGTACTTGTGGGTTCTTGTAGGTACTTTTGGGTGCTTGTGGGTACTTGTAGGTACTTGTAGGTATTTGTGGGTACTTGTAGGTACTTGTGGGTACTTGTAGGTACTTGTGGGTACTTGTAGGTACTTGTGGGTACTTGTAGGTACTTGTGGGTACTTGTAGGTACTTGTGGGTAATTGTAGGTACTTGTGGGTACTTGTAGGTACTTGTGGGTACTTGTAGGTATTTGTGGGTACTTGTAGGTACTTGTGGGTACTTGTAGGTACTTGTGGGTACTTGTAGGTACTTGTGGGTGCTTGTAGGTACTTGTGGGTACTTTTAGGTACTTGTGGGTACTTGTGGGTAATTGTGGGTGCTTGTGGGTGCTAATAGGTACTTGTGGGTGCTAATAGGTACTTGTGGGTACTTGTAGGTACTTGTGGGTACTTTTAGGTACTTTTGGGTACTTGTAGGTACTTGTGGGTACTTGTAGGTACTTGTGGGTGCTTGTCGGTACTTGTGGGTACTTTTAGGTACTTGTGGGTACTTGTGGGTAATTGTGGGTGCTTGTGGGTGCAAATAGGTACTTGTGGGTGCTAATAGGTACTTGTGGGTGCTAATAGGTACTTGTGGGTACTTGTAGGTACTTGTGGGTACTTGTAGGTACTTTTGGGTACTTGTAGGTACTTGTGGGTACTTGTAGGTACTTGTGGGTGCTTGTAGGTACTTGTGGGTTCTTGTAGGTACTTTTGGGTGCTTGTGGGTACTTGTGGGTACTTGTAGGTATTTGTGGGTACTTGTAGGTACTTGTGGGTACTTGTAGGTACTTGTGGGTACTTGTAGGTACTTGTGGGTACTTGTAGGTACTTGTGGGTACTTGTAGGTATTTGTGGGTACTTGTAGGTACTTGTGGGTACTTGTAGGTACTTGTGGGTACTTGTAGGTACTTGTGGGTACTTGTAGGTATTTGTGGGTACTTGTAGGTACTTGTGGGTACTTGTAGGTACTTGTGGGTACTTGTAGGTACTTGTGGGTGCTTGTAGGTACTTGTGGGTACTTTTAGGTACTTGTGGGTACTTGTGGGTAATTGTGGGTGCTTGTGGGTGCTAATAGGTACTTGTGGGTGCTAATAGGTACTTGTGGGTGCTAATAGGTACTTGTGGGTACTTGTAGATACTTGTGGGTACTTGTAGGTACTTTTGGGTACTTGTAGGTACTTGTGGGTACTTGTAGGTACTTGTGGGTGCTTGTAGGTACTTGTGGGTTCTTGTAGGTACTTTTGGGTGCTTATGGGTACTTGTGGGTACTTGTAGGTATTTGTGGGTACTTGTAGGTAATTGTGGGTACTTGTGGGTACTTGTGGGTACTTGTAGGTATTTGTGGGTACTTGTAGGTACTTGTGGGTACTTGTAGGTACTTGTGGGTACTTGTAGGTACTTGTGGGTACTTGTAGGTACTTGTGGGTACTTGTAGGTATTTGTGGGTACTTGTAGGTACTTGTGGGTACTTTTAGGTACTTGTGGGTACTTGTGGGTAATTGTGGGTGCTTGTGGGTGCTAATAGGTACTTGTGGGTGCTAATAGGTACTTGTGGGTGCTAATAGGTACTTGTGGGTACTTGTAGGTACTTGTGGGTACTTGTAGGTACTTTTGGGTACTTGTAGGTACTTGTGGGTACTTGTAGGTACTTGTGGGTGCTTGTAGGTACTTGTGGGTTCTTGTAGGTACTTTTGGGTGCTTATGAGTACTTGTGGGTACTTGTAGGTATTTGTGGGTACTTGTAGGTAATTGTGGGTACTTGTGGGTACTTGTGGGTACTTGTAGGTATTTGTGGGTACTTGTAGGTACTTGTGGGTACTTGTAGGTACTTGTGGGTACTTGTAGGTACTTGTGGGTACTTGTAGGTACTTGTGGGTACTTGTAGGTATTTGTGGGTACTTGTAGGTACTTGTGGGTACTTGTAGGTACTTGTGGGTACTTGTAGGTACTTGTGGGTACTTGTAGGTATTTGTGGGTACTTGTAGGTACTTGTGGGTACTTGTAGGTACTTGTGGGTGCTTGTAGGTACTTGTGGGTACTTTTAGGTACTTGTGGGTACTTGTGGGTAATTGTGGGTGCTTGTGGGTGCTAATAGGTACTTGTGGGTGCTAATAGGTACTTGTGGGTGCTAATAGGTACTTGTGGGTACTTGTAGGTACTTGTGGGTACTTGTAGGTACTTTTGGGTACTTGTAGGTACTTGTGGGTACTTGTAGGTACTTGTGGGTGCTTGTAGGTACTTGTGGGTTCTTGTAGGTACTTTTGGGTGCTTATGGGTACTTGTGGGTACTTGTAGGTATTTGTGGGTACTTGTAGGTAATTGTGGGTACTTGTGGGTACTTGTGGGTACTTGTAGGTACTTGTGGGTACTTGTAGGTACTTGTGGGTACTTGTAGGTATTTGTGGGTACTTGTAGGTACTTGTGGGTACTTGTAGGTACTTGTGGGTACTTGTAGGTACTTGTGGGTACTTGTAGGTACTTGTGGGTGCTTGTGGGTACTTGTAGGTACTTGTGGGTGCTTGTAGGTACTTGTGGGTGCTTGTGCGTACTTGTAGGTACTTGTAGGTACTTGTGGGTGCTTGTGGGTACTTGTAGGTACTTGTGGGTACTTGTAGGTACTTGTGGGTACTTGTGGGTGCTTGTGGGTACTTGTGGGTGCTTGTAGGTGCTTGTGGGTGCTTGTAGGTGCTTGTGGGTGCTTGTAGGTACTTGTGGGTACTTGTAGGTACTTGTGGGTGATTGTAGGTACTTGTGGGTGCTTGTAGGTACTTGTGGGTGCTTGTAGGTACTTGTGGGTGCTTGTAGGTACTTGTGGGTACTTGTAGGTACTTGTAGGTACTTGTGGGTAATTGTGGGTACTTGTGGGTAATTGTGGGTACTTGTGGGTGCTTGTGCGTACTTGTAGGTACTTGTAGGTACTTGTGGGTGCTTGTGGGTACTTGTAGGTACTTGTGGGTACTTGTAGGTACTTGTGGGTACTTGTGGGTGCTTGTGGGTACTTGTGGGTGCTTGTAGGTGCTTGTGGGTGCTTGTAGGTGCTTGTGGGTGCTTGTAGGTACTTGTGGGTACTTGTAGGTACTTGTGGGTGATTGTAGGTACTTGTGGGTAATTGTGGGTACTTGTGGGTGCTTGTAGGTACTTGTGGGTGCTTGTGCGTACTTGTAGGTACTTGTAGGTACTTGTGGGTGCTTGTGGGTACTTGTAGGTACTTGTGGGTACTTGTAGGTACTTGTGGGTACTTGTGGGTGCTTGTGGGTACTTGTGGGTGCTTGTAGGTGCTTGTGGGTGCTTGTAGGTGCTTGTGGGTGCTTGTAGGTACTTGTGGGTACTTGTAGGTACTTGTGGGTGATTGTAGGTACTTGTGGGTGCTTGTAGGTACTTGTGGGTGCTTGTAGGTACTTGTGGGTGCTTGTAGGTACTTGTGGGTACTTGTAGGTACTTGTAGGTACTTGTGGGTAATTGTGGGTACTTGTGGGTAATTGTGGGTACTTGTGGGTGCTTGTGGGTACTTCTAGGTACTTGTGGGTACTTTTGGGTACTTTTGGGTACTTGTAGGTACTTGTAGGTACATGTAGGTACTTGTAGGTGCTTGTGGGTACTTGTAGGTACTTGTGGGTACTTGTAGGTACTTGTGGGTACTTGTGGGTACTTGTAGGTACTTGTGGGTACTTGTTGGTACTTGTGGGTACTTGTTGGTACTTGTGGGTACTTGTGGGTACTTGTAGATGCTTGAGGGTACTTGTAGGTACTTGTGGGTACTTGTGGGTGCTTGTGGGTACTTGTGGGTGCTTGTAGGTACTTGTGGGTACTTTTAGGTACTTGTGGGTACTTTTAGGTACTTTTGGGTACTTGTAGGTACTTGTAGGTACTTGTGGGTACTTGTAGGTACTTGTGGGTGCTTGTAGGTACTTGTGGGTACTTGTGGGTGCTTGTGGGTACTTGTGGGTGCTTGTAGGTGCTTGTGGGTACTTGTGGGTGCTTGTGGGTGCTAATAGGTACTTGTGGGTACTTGTAGGTACTTGTGGGTACTTTTAGGTACTTTTGGTTACTTGTAGGTACTTGTGGGTACTTGTAGGTATTTGTGGGTACTTGTAGGTACTTGTGGGTACTTGTAGGTACTTGTGGGTACTTGTAGGTACTTGTGGGTACTTGTAGGTACTTGTGGGTACTTGTAGGTACTTTTGGGTACTTGTAGGTACTTGTGGGTACTTGTAGGTACTTGTGGGTGCTTGTAGGTACTTGTGGGTTCTTGTAGGTACTTTTGGGTGCTTGTGGGTACTTGTGGGTACTTGTAGGTATTTGTGGGTACTTGTAGGTACTTGTGGGTACTTGTAGGTACTTGTGGGTACTTGTAGGTACTTGTGGGTACTTGTAGGTACTTGTGGGTGCTTGTAGGTACTTGTGGGTACTTTTAGGTACTTGTGGGTACTTGTGGGTAATTGTGGGTGATTGTGGGTGCTAATAGGTACTTGTGGGTGCTAATAGGTACTTGTGGGTGCTACTAGGTACTTGTGGGTACTTGTAGGTACTTGTGGGTACTTGTAGGTACTTTTGGGTACTTGTAGGTACTTGTGGGTACTTGTAGGTACTTGTGGGTGCTTGTAGGTACTTGTGGGTTCTTGTAGGTACTTTTGGGTGCTTGTGGGTACTTGTAGGTACTTGTGGATACTTGTAGGTACTTGTGGGTACTTGTAGGTACTTGTGGGTACTTGTGGGTAATTGTGGGTACTTGTGGGTGCTTGTGGGTGCTAATAGGTACTTGTGGGTACTTGTAGGTACTTGTGGGTATTTTTAGGTACTTTTGGTTACTTGTAGGTACTTGTGGGTACTTGTAGGTATTTGTGGGTACTTGTAGGTACTTGTGGGTACTTGTGGGTAATTGTGGGTACTTGTGGGTGCTTGTGGGTGCTAATAGGTACTTGTGGGTACTTGTAGGTACTTGTGGGTACTTTTAGGTACTTTTGGTTACTTGTAGGTACTTGTGGGTACTTGTAGGTACTTGTGGGTGCTTGTAGGTACTTGTGGGTACTTTTAGGTACTTGTGGGTACTTGTGGGTAATTGTGGGTGCTTGTGGGTGCTAATAGGTACTTGTGGGTGCTAATAGGTACTTGTGGTAGCTAATAGGTACTTGTGGGTACTTGTAGGTACTTGTGGGTACTTGTAGGTACTTTTGGGAACTTGTAGGTACTTGTGGGTACTTGTAGGTACTTGTGGGTGCTTGTAGGTACTTGTGGGTTCTTGTGGATACTTGTAGGTACTTGTGGGTACTTGTAGGTACTTGTGGGTACTTGTGGGTAATTGTGGGTACTTGTGGGTGCTTGTGGGTGCTAATAGGTACTTGTGGGTACTTGTAGGTACTTGTGGGTACTTTTAGGTACTTTTGGTTACTTGTAGGTACTTGTGGGTACTTGTAGGTATTTGTGGGTACTTGTAGGTACTTGTGGGTACTTGTGGGTAATTGTGGGTACTTGTGGGTGCTTGTGGGTGCTAATAGGTACTTGTGGGTACTTGTAGGTACTTGTGGGTACTTTTAGGTACTTTTGGTTACTTGTAGGTACTTGTGGGTACTTGTAGGTACTTGTGGGTGCTTGTAGGTACTTGTGGGTACTTTTAGGTACTTGTGGGTACTTGTGGGTAATTGTGGGTGCTTGTGGGTGCTAATAGGTACTTGTGGGTGCTAATAGGTACTTGTGGTAGCTAATAGGTACTTGTGGGTACTTGTAGGTACTTGTGGGTACTTGTAGGTACTTTTGGGAACTTGTAGGTACTTGTGGGTACTTGTAGGTACTTGTGGGTGCTTGTAGGTACTTGTGGGTGCTTGTAGGTACTTGTGGGTACTTGTAGGTACTTGTAGGTACTTGTGGGTAATTGTGGGTACTTGTGGGTAATTGTGGGTACTTGTGGGTGCTTGTGCGTACTTGTAGGTACTTGTGGGTGCTTGTGGGTACTTGTAGGTACTTGTGGGTACTTGTAGGTACTTGTGGGTACTTGTGGGTGCTTGTGGGTACTTGTGGGTGCTTGTAGGTGCTTGTGGGTGCTTGTAGGTGCTTGTGGGTGCTTGTAGGTACTTGTGGGTACTTGTAGGTACTTGTGGGTGATTGTAGGTACTTGTGGGTAATTGTGGGTACTTGTGGGTGCTTGTAGGTACTTGTGGGTGCTTGTGCGTACTTGTAGGTACTTGTAGGTACTTGTGGGTGCTTGTGGGTACTTGTAGGTACTTGTGGGTACTTGTAGGTACTTGTGGGTACTTGTGGGTGCTTGTGGGTACTTGTAGGTACTTGTGGGTACTTGTAGGTACTTGTGGGTACTTGTGGGTGCTTGTAGGTACTTGTGGGTACTTTTAGGTACTTGTGGGTACTTGTGGGTAATTGTGGGTGCTTGTGGGTGCTAATAGGTACTTGTGGGTGCTAATAGGTACTTGTGGTAGCTAATAGGTACTTGTGGGTACTTGTAGGTACTTGTGGGTACTTGTAGGTACTTTTGGGAACTTGTAGGTACTTGTGGGTACTTGTAGGTACTTGTGGGTGCTTGTAGGTACTTGTGGGTTCTTGTGGATACTTGTAGGTACTTGTGGGTACTTGTAGGTACTTGTGGGTACTTGTGGGTAATTGTGGGTACTTGTGGGTGCTAATAGGTACTAATAGGTACTTGTGGGTACTTGTAGGTACTTGTGGGTACTTTTAGGTACTTTTGGTTACTTGTAGGTACTTGTGGGTACTTGTAGGTATTTGTGGGTACTTGTAGGTACTTGTGGGTACTTGTGGGTAATTGTGGGTACTTGTGGGTGCTTGTGGGTGCTAATAGGTACTTGTGGGTACTTGTAGGTACTTGTGGGTACTTTTAGGTACTTTTGGTTACTTGTAGGTACTTGTGGGTACTTGTAGGTACTTGTGGGTGCTTGTAGGTACTTGTGGGTACTTTTAGGTACTTGTGGGTACTTGTGGGTAATTGTGGGTGCTTGTGGGTGCTAATAGGTACTTGTGGGTGCTAATAGGTACTTGTGGTAGCTAATAGGTACTTGTGGGTACTTGTAGGTACTTGTGGGTACTTGTAGGTACTTTTGGGAACTTGTAGGTACTTGTGGGTACTTGTAGGTACTTGTGGGTGCTTGTAGGTACTTGTGGGTGCTTGTAGGTACTTGTGGGTACTTGTAGGTACTTGTAGGTACTTGTGGGTAATTGTGGGTACTTGTGGGTAATTGTGGGTACTTGTGGGTGCTTGTGCGTACTTGTAGGTACTTGTAGGTACTTGTGGGTGCTTGTGGGTACTTGTAGGTACTTGTGGGTACTTGTAGGTACTTGTGGGTACTTGTGGGTGCTTGTGGGTACTTGTGGGTGCTTGTAGGTGCTTGTGGGTGCTTGTAGGTGCTTGTGGGTGCTTGTAGGTACTTGTGGGTACTTGTAGGTACTTGTGGGTGATTGTAGGTACTTGTGGGTAATTGTGGGTACTTGTGGGTGCTTGTAGGTACTTGTGGGTGCTTGTGCGTACTTGTAGGTACTTGTAGGTACTTGTGGGTGCTTGTGGGTACTTGTAGGTACTTGTGGGTACTTGTAGGTACTTGTGGGTACTTGTGGGTGCTTGTGGGTACTTGTGGGTGCTTGTAGGTGCTTGTGGGTGCTTGTAGGTGCTTGTGGGTGCTTGTAGGTACTTGTGGGTACTTGTAGGTACTTGTGGGTGCTTGTAGGTACTTGTGGGTGCTTGTAGGTACTTGTGGGTACTTGTAGGTACTTGTAGGTACTTGTGGGTAATTGTGGGTACTTGTGGGTAATTGTGGGTACTTGTGGGTGCTTGTGGGTACTTCTAGGTACTTGTGGGTACTTTTGGGTACTTTTGGGTACTTGTAGGTACTTGTAGGTACATGTAGGTACTTGTAGGTGCTTGTGGGTACTTGTAGGTACTTGTGGGTACTTGTAGGTACTTGTGGGTACTTGTGGGTACTTGTAGGTACTTGTGGGTACTTGTTGGTACTTGTGGGTACTTGTTGGTACTTGTGGGTACTTGTGGGTACTTGTAGATGCTTGAGGGTACTTGTAGGTACTTGTGGGTACTTGTGGGTGCTTGTGGGTACTTGTGGGTGCTTGTAGGTACTTGTGGGTACTTTTAGGTACTTGTGGGTACTTTTAGGTACTTTTGGGTACTTGTAGGTACTTGTAGGTACTTGTGGGTACTTGTAGGTACTTGTGGGTGCTTGTAGGTACTTGTGGGTACTTGTGGGTGCTTGTGGGTACTTGTGGGTGCTTGTAGGTGCTTGTGGGTACTTGTGGGTGCTTGTGGGTGCTAATAGGTACTTGTGGGTACTTGTAGGTACTTGTGGGTACTTTTAGGTACTTTTGGTTACTTGTAGGTACTTGTGGGTACTTGTAGGTATTTGTGGGTACTTGTAGGTACTTGTGGGTACTTGTAGGTACTTGTGGGTACTTGTAGGTACTTGTGGGTACTTGTAGGTACTTGTGGGTACTTGTAGGTACTTTTGGGTACTTGTAGGTACTTGTGGGTACTTGTAGGTACTTGTGGGTGCTTGTAGGTACTTGTGGGTTCTTGTAGGTACTTTTGGGTGCTTGTGGGTACTTGTGGGTACTTGTAGGTATTTGTGGGTACTTGTAGGTACTTGTGGGTACTTGTAGGTACTTGTGGGTACTTGTAGGTACTTGTGGGTACTTGTAGGTACTTGTGGGTGCTTGTAGGTACTTGTGGGTACTTTTAGGTACTTGTGGGTACTTGTGGGTAATTGTGGGTGATTGTGGGTGCTAATAGGTACTTGTGGGTGCTAATAGGTACTTGTGGGTGCTAATAGGTACTTGTGGGTACTTGTAGGTACTTGTGGGTACTTGTAGGTACTTTTGGGTACTTGTAGGTACTTGTGGGTACTTGTAGGTACTTGTGGGTGCTTGTAGGTACTTGTGGGTTCTTGTAGGTACTTTTGGGTGCTTGTGGGTACTTGTAGGTACTTGTGGATACTTGTAGGTACTTGTGGGTACTTGTAGGTACTTGTGGGTACTTGTGGGTAATTGTGGGTGATTGTGGGTGCTAATAGGTACTTGTGGGTGCTAATAGGTACTTGTGGGTGCTACTAGGTACTTGTGGGTACTTGTAGGTACTTGTGGGTACTTGTAGGTACTTTTGGGTACTTGTAGGTACTTGTGGGTACTTGTAGGTACTTGTGGGTGCTTGTAGGTACTTGTGGGTTCTTGTAGGTACTTTTGGGTGCTTGTGGGTACTTGTAGGTACTTGTGGATACTTGTAGGTACTTGTGGGTACTTGTAGGTACTTGTGGGTACTTGTGGGTAATTGTGGGTACTTGTGGGTGCTTGTGGGTGCTAATAGGTACTTGTGGGTACTTGTAGGTACTTGTGGGTACTTTTAGGTACTTTTGGTTACTTGTAGGTACTTGTGGGTACTTGTAGGTATTTGTGGGTACTTGTAGGTACTTGTGGGTACTTGTGGGTAATTGTGGGTACTTGTGGGTGCTTGTGGGTGCTAATAGGTACTTGTAGGTACTTGTGGGTACTTTTAGGTACTTTTGGTTACTTGTAGGTACTTGTGGGTACTTGTAGGTACTTGTGGGTGCTTGTAGGTACTTGTGGGTACTTTTAGGTACTTGTGGGTACTTGTGGGTAATTGTGGGTGCTTGTGGGTGCTAATAGGTACTTGTGGGTGCTAATAGGTACTTGTGGTAGCTAATAGGTACTTGTGGGTACTTGTAGGTACTTGTGGGTACTTGTAGGTACTTTTGGGAACTTGTAGGTACTTGTGGGTACTTGTAGGTACTTGTGGGTGCTTGTAGGTACTTGTGGGTTCTTGTGGATACTTGTAGGTACTTGTGGGTACTTGTAGGTACTTGTGGGTACTTGTGGGTAATTGTGGGTACTTGTGGGTGCTTGTGGGTGCTAATAGGTACTTGTGGGTACTTGTAGGTACTTGTGGGTACTTTTAGGTACTTTTGGTTACTTGTAGGTACTTGTGGGTACTTGTAGGTATTTGTGGGTACTTGTAGGTACTTGTGGGTACTTGTGGGTAATTGTGGGTACTTGTGGGTGCTTGTGGGTGCTAATAGGTACTTGTGGGTACTTGTAGGTACTTGTGGGTACTTTTAGGTACTTTTGGTTACTTGTAGGTACTTGTGGGTACTTGTAGGTACTTGTGGGTGCTTGTAGGTACTTGTGGGTACTTTTAGGTACTTGTGGGTACTTGTGGGTAATTGTGGGTGCTTGTGGGTGCTAATAGGTACTTGTGGGTGCTAATAGGTACTTGTGGTAGCTAATAGGTACTTGTGGGTACTTGTAGGTACTTGTGGGTACTTGTAGGTACTTTTGGGAACTTGTAGGTACTTGTGGGTACTTGTAGGTACTTGTGGGTGCTTGTAGGTACTTGTGGGTGCTTGTAGGTACTTGTGGGTACTTGTAGGTACTTGTAGGTACTTGTGGGTAATTGTGGGTACTTGTGGGTAATTGTGGGTACTTGTGGGTGCTTGTGCGTACTTGTAGGTACTTGTGGGTGCTTGTGGGTACTTGTAGGTACTTGTGGGTACTTGTAGGTACTTGTGGGTACTTGTGGGTGCTTGTGGGTACTTGTGGGTGCTTGTAGGTGCTTGTGGGTGCTTGTAGGTGCTTGTGGGTGCTTGTAGGTACTTGTGGGTACTTGTAGGTACTTGTGGGTGATTGTAGGTACTTGTGGGTAATTGTGGGTACTTGTGGGTGCTTGTAGGTACTTGTGGGTGCTTGTGCGTACTTGTAGGTACTTGTAGGTACTTGTGGGTGCTTGTGGGTACATGTAGGTACTTGTGGGTACTTGTAGGTACTTGTGGGTACTTGTGGGTGCTTGTGGGTACTTGTAGGTACTTGTGGGTACTTGTAGGTACTTGTGGGTACTTGTGGGTGCTTGTAGGTACTTGTGGGTACTTTTAGGTACTTGTGGGTACTTGTGGGTAATTGTGGGTGCTTGTGGGTGCTAATAGGTACTTGTGGGTGCTAATAGGTACTTGTGGTAGCTAATAGGTACTTGTGGGTACTTGTAGGTACTTGTGGGTACTTGTAGGTACTTTTGGGAACTTGTAGGTACTTGTGGGTACTTGTAGGTACTTGTGGGTGCTTGTAGGTACTTGTGGGTTCTTGTGGATACTTGTAGGTACTTGTGGGTACTTGTAGGTACTTGTGGGTACTTGTGGGTAATTGTGGGTACTTGTGGGTGCTAATAGGTACTAATAGGTACTTGTGGGTACTTGTAGGTACTTGTGGGTAATTTTAGGTACTTTTGGTTACTTGTAGGTACTTGTGGGTACTTGTAGGTATTTGTGGGTACTTGTAGGTACTTGTGGGTACTTGTGGGTAATTGTGGGTACTTGTGGGTGCTTGTGGGTGCTAATAGGTACTTGTGGGTACTTGTAGGTACTTGTGGGTACTTTTAGGTACTTTTGGTTACTTGTAGGTACTTGTGGGTACTTGTAGGTACTTGTGGGTGCTTGTAGGTACTTGTGGGTACTTTTAGGTACTTGTGGGTACTTGTGGGTAATTGTGGGTGCTTGTGGGTGCTAATAGGTACTTGTGGGTGCTAATAGGTACTTGTGGTAGCTAATAGGTACTTGTGGGTACTTGTAGGTACTTGTGGGTACTTGTAGGTACTTTTGGGAACTTGTAGGTACTTGTGGGTACTTGTAGGTACTTGTGGGTGCTTGTAGGTACTTGTGGGTGCTTGTAGGTACTTGTGGGTACTTGTAGGTACTTGTAGGTACTTGTGGGTAATTGTGGGTACTTGTGGGTAATTGTGGGTACTTGTGGGTGCTTGTGCGTACTTGTAGGTACTTGTAGGTACTTGTGGGTGCTTGTGGGTACTTGTAGGTACTTGTGGGTACTTGTAGGTACTTGTGGGTACTTGTGGGTGCTTGTGGGTACTTGTGGGTGCTTGTAGGTGCTTGTGGGTGCTTGTAGGTGCTTGTGGGTGCTTGTAGGTACTTGTGGGTACTTGTAGGTACTTGTGGGTGATTGTAGGTACTTGTGGGTAATTGTGGGTACTTGTGGGTGCTTGTAGGTACTTGTGGGTGCTTGTGCGTACTTGTAGGTACTTGTAGGTACTTGTGGGTGCTTGTGGGTACTTGTAGGTACTTGTGGGTACTTGTAGGTACTTGTGGGTACTTGTGGGTGCTTGTGGGTACTTGTGGGTGCTTGTAGGTGCTTGTGGGTGCTTGTAGGTGCTTGTGGGTGCTTGTAGGTACTTGTGGGTACTTGTAGGTACTTGTGGGTGCTTGTAGGTACTTGTGGGTGCTTGTAGGTACTTGTGGGTACTTGTAGGTACTTGTAGGTACTTGTGGGTAATTGTGGGTACTTGTGGGTAATTGTGGGTACTTGTGGGTGCTTGTGGGTACTTCTAGGTACTTGTGGGTACTTTTGGGTACTTTTGGGTACTTGTAGGTACTTGTAGGTACATGTAGGTACTTGTAGGTGCTTGTGGGTACTTGTAGGTACTTGTGGGTACTTGTAGGTACTTGTGGGTACTTGTGGGTACTTTTAGGTACTTGTGGGTACTTGTTGGTACTTGTGGGTACTTGTTGGTACTTGTGGGTACTTGTGGGTACTTGTAGATTCTTGAGGGTACTTGTAGGTACTTGTGGGTACTTGTGGGTGCTTGTGGGTACTTGTGGGTGCTTGTAGGTACTTGTGGGTACTTTTAGGTACTTGTGGGTACTTTTAGGTACTTTTGGGTACTTGTAGGTACTTGTAGGTACTTGTGGGTACTTGTAGGTACTTGTGGGTGCTTGTAGGTACTTGTGGGTACTTGTGGGTGCTTGTGGGTACTTGTGGGTGCTTGTAGGTGCTTGTGGGTACTTGTGGGTGCTTGTGGGTGCTAATAGGTACTTGTGGGTACTTGTAGGTACTTGTGGGTACTTTTAGGTACTTTTGGTTACTTGTAGGTACTTGTGGGTACTTGTAGGTATTTGTGGGTACTTGTAGGTACTTGTGGGTACTTGTAGGTACTTGTGGGTACTTGTAGGTACTTGTGGGTACTTGTAGGTACTTGTGGGTACTTGTAGGTACTTTTGGGTACTTGTAGGTACTTGTGGGTACTTGTAGGTACTTGTGGGTGCTTGTAGGTACTTGTGGGTTCTTGTAGGTACTTTTGGGTGCTTGTGGGTACTTGTGGGTACTTGTAGGTATTTGTGGGTACTTGTAGGTACTTGTGGGTACTTGTAGGTACTTGTGGGTACTTGTAGGTACTTGTGGGTACTTGTAGGTACTTGTGGGTGCTTGTAGGTACTTGTGGGTACTTTTAGGTACTTGTGGGTACTTGTGGGTAATTGTGGGTGATTGTGGGTGCTAATAGGTACTTGTGGGTGCTAATAGGTACTTGTGGGTGCTAATAGGTACTTGTGGGTACTTGTAGGTACTTGTGGGTACTTGTAGGTACTTTTGGGTACTTGTAGGTACTTGTGGGTACTTGTAGGTACTTGTGGGTGCTTGTAGGTACTTGTGGGTTCTTGTAGGTACTTTTGGGTGCTTGTGGGTACTTGTAGGTACTTGTGGATACTTGTAGGTACTTGTGGGTACTTGTAGGTACTTGTGGGTACTTGTGGGTAATTGTGGGTACTTGTGGGTGCTTGTGGGTGCTAATAGGTACTTGTAGGTACTTGTGGGTACTTTTAGGTACTTTTGGTTACTTGTAGGTACTTGTGGGTACTTGTAGGTATTTGTGGGTACTTGTAGGTACTTGTGGGTACTTGTGGGTAATTGTGGGTACTTGTGGGTGCTTGTGGGTGCTAATAGGTACTTGTGGGTACTTGTAGGTACTTGTGGGTACTTTTAGGTACTTTTGGTTACTTGTAGGTACTTGTGGGTACTTGTAGGTACTTGTGGGTGCTTGTAGGTACTTGTGGGTACTTTTAGGTACTTGTGGGTACTTGTGGGTAATTGTGGGTGCTTGTGGGTGCTAATAGGTACTTGTGGGTGCTAATAGGTACTTGTGGTAGCTAATAGGTACTTGTGGGTACTTGTAGGTACTTGTGGGTACTTGTAGGTACTTTTGGGAACTTGTAGGTACTTGTGGGTACTTGTAGGTACTTGTGGGTGCTTGTAGGTACTTGTGGGTTCTTGTGGATACTTGTAGGTACTTGTGGGTACTTGTAGGTACTTGTGGGTACTTGTGGGTAATTGTGGGTACTTGTGGGTGCTTGTGGGTGCTAATAGGTACTTGTGGGTACTTGTAGGTACTTGTGGGTACTTTTAGGTACTTTTGGTTACTTGTAGGTACTTGTGGGTACTTGTAGGTATTTGTGGGTACTTGTAGGTACTTGTGGGTACTTGTGGGTAATTGTGGGTACTTGTGGGTGCTTGTGGGTGCTAATAGGTACTTGTGGGTACTTGTAGGTACTTGTGGGTACTTTTAGGTACTTTTGGTTACTTGTAGGTACTTGTGGGTACTTGTAGGTACTTGTGGGTGCTTGTAGGTACTTGTGGGTACTTTTAGGTACTTGTGGGTACTTGTGGGTAATTGTGGGTGCTTGTGGGTGCTAATAGGTACTTGTGGGTGCTAATAGGTACTTGTGGTAGCTAATAGGTACTTGTGGGTACTTGTAGGTACTTGTGGGTACTTGTAGGTACTTTTGGGAACTTGTAGGTACTTGTGGGTACTTGTAGGTACTTGTGGGTGCTTGTAGGTACTTGTGGGTTCTTGTAGGTACTTTTGGGTGCTTGTGGGTACTTGTGGGTACTTGTAGGTATTTGTGGGTACTTGTAGGTACTTGTGGGTACTTGTAGGTACTTGTGGGTACTTGTAGGTACTTGTGGGTACTTGTAGGTACTTGTGGGTACTTGTAGGTATTTGTGGGTACTTGTAGGTACTTGTGGGTACTTGTAGGTACTTGTGGGTACTTGTAGGTACTTGTGGGTACTTGTAGGTACTTGTGGGTACTTGTAGGTATTTGTGGGTACTTGTAGGTACTTGTGGGTACTTGTAGGTACTTGTGGGTACTTGTAGGTACTTGTGGGTGCTTGTAGGTACTTGTGGGTACTTTTAGGTACTTGTGGGTAATTGTGGGTGCTTGTGGGTGCTAATAGGTACTTGTGGGTGCTAATAGGTACTTGTGGGTGGTAATAGGTACTTGTGGGTACTTGTAGGTACTTGTGGGTACTTTTAGGTACTTTTGGGTACTTGTAGGTACTTGTAGGTACTTGTGGGTACTTGTAGGTACTTGTGGGTGCTTGTCGGTACTTGTGGGTACTTTTAGGTACTTGTGGGTACTTGTGGGTAATTGTGGGTGCTTGTGGGTGCAAATAGGTACTTGTGGGTGCTAATAGGTACTTGTGGGTGCTAATAGGTACTTGTGGGTACTTGTAGGTACTTGTGGGTACTTGTAGGTACTTTTGGGTACTTGTAGGTACTTGTGGGTACTTGTAGGTACTTGTGGGTGCTTGTAGGTACTTGTGGGTTCTTGTAGGTACTTTTGGGTGCTTGTGGGTACTTGTGGGTACTTGTAGGTATTTGTGGGTACTTGTAGGTACTTGTGGGTACTTGTAGGTACTTGTGGGTACTTGTAGGTACTTGTGGGTACTTGTAGGTACTTGTGGGTACTTGTAGGTATTTGTGGGTACTTGTAGGTACTTGTGGGTACTTGTAGGTACTTGTGGGTACTTGTAGGTACTTGTGGGTACTTGTAGGTATTTGTGGGTACTTGTAGGTACTTGTGGGTACTTGTAGGTACTTGTGGGTACTTGTAGGTACTTGTGGGTGCTTGTAGGTACTTGTGGGTACTTTTAGGTACTTGTGGGTACTTGTGGGTAATTGTGGGTGCTTGTGGGTGCTAATAGGTACTTGTGGGTGCTAATAGGTACTTGTGGGTGCTAATAGGTACTTGTGGGTACTTGTAGGTACTTGTGGGTACTTGTAGGTACTTTTGGGTACTTGTGGGTACTTGTGGGTACTTGTAGGTACTTGTGGGTACTTGTAGGTACTTGTGGGTGCTTGTAGGTACTTGTGGGTTCTTGTAGGTACTTTTGGGTGCTTATGGGTACTTGTGGGTACTTGTAGGTATTTGTGGGTACTTGTAGGTAATTGTGGGTACTTGTGGGTACTTGTAGGTATTTGTGGGTACTTGTAGGTACTTGTGGGTACTTGTAGGTACTTGTGGGTACTTGTAGGTACTTGTGGGTACTTGTAGGTACTTGTGGGTACTTGTAGGTATTTGTGGGTACTTGTAGGTACTTGTGGGTACTTTTAGGTACTTGTGGGTACTTGTGGGTAATTGTGGGTGCTTGTGGGTGCTAATAGGTACTTGTGGGTGCTAATAGGTACTTGTGGGTGCTAATAGGTACTTGTGGGTACTTGTAGGTACTTGTGGGTACTTGTAGGTACTTTTGGGTACTTGTAGGTACTTGTGGGTACTTGTAGGTACTTGTGGGTGCTTGTAGGTACTTGTGGGTTCTTGTAGGTACTTTTGGGTGCTTATGGGTACTTGTGGGTACTTGTAGGTATTTGTGGGTACTTGTAGGTAATTGTGGGTACTTGTGGGTACTTGTGGGTACTTGTAGGTATTTGTGGGTACTTGTAGGTACTTGTGGGTACTTGTAGGTACTTGTGGGTACTTGTAGGTACTTGTGGGTACTTGTAGGTACTTGTGGGTACTTGTAGGTATTTGTGGGTACTTGTAGGTACTTGTGGGTACTTGTAGGTACTTGTGGGTACTTGTAGGTACTTGTGGGTACTTGTAGGTATTTGTGGGTACTTGTAGGTACTTGTGGGTACTTGTAGGTACTTGTGGGTGCTTGTAGGTACTTGTGGGTACTTTTAGGTACTTGTGGGTACTTGTGGGTAATTGTGGGTGCTTGTGGGTGCTAATAGGTACTTGTGGGTGCTAATAGGTACTTGTGGGTGCTAATAGGTACTTGTGGGTACTTGTAGGTACTTGTGGGTACTTGTAGGTACTTTTGGGTACTTGTAGGTACTTGTGGGTACTTGTAGGTACTTGTGGGTGCTTGTAGGTACTTGTGGGTTCTTGTAGGTACTTTTGGGTGCTTATGGGTACTTGTGGGTACTTGTAGGTATTTGTGGGTACTTGTAGGTAATTGTGGGTACTTGTGGGTACTTGTGGGTACTTGTAGGTACTTGTGGGTACTTGTAGGTACTTGTGGGTACTTGTAGGTATTTGTGGGTACTTGTAGGTACTTGTGGGTACTTGTAGGTACTTGTGGGTACTTGTAGGTACTTGTGGGTACTTGTGGGTACTTGTAGGTACTTGTGGGTACTTGTTGGTACTTGTGGGTACTTGTGGGTACTTGTGGGTACTTGTGGTTACTTGTAGGTACTTGTAGATACTTGTGGGTACTTGTGGGTGCTTGTGGGTACTTGTGGGTGCTTGTAGGTGCTTGTGGGTACTTGTGGGTGCTTGTGGGTACTTGTGGGTGCTTGTAGGTACTTGTGGGTACTTTTAGGTACTTGTGGGTACTTTTAGGTACTTTTGGGTACTTGTAGGTACTTGTAGGTACTTCTGGGTACTTGTAGGTACTTGTGGGTACTTGTAGGTACATGTGGGTACTTGTAGGTACTTGTGGGTACTTGTAGGTACTTGTGGGTACTTGTAGGTATTTGTGGGTACTTGTAGGTACTTGTGGGTACTTGTAGGTACTTGTGGGTACTTGTAGGTACTTGTGGGTACTTTTAGGTATTTGTGGGTACTTGTAGGTACTTGTGGGTACTTGTAGGTACTTGTGGGTGCTTGTAGGTACTTGTGGGTACTTTTAGGTACTTGTGGGTACTTGTGGGTAATTGTGGGTGCTTGTGGGTGCTAATAGGTACTTGTGGGTGCTAATAGGTACTTGTGCGTGCTAATAGGTACTTGTGGGTACTTGTAGGTACTTGTGGGTACTTGTAGGTACTTTTGGGTACTTGTAGGTACTTGTGGGTACTTGTGGGTACTTGTAGGTACTTGTGGGTGCTTGTAGGTACTTGTGGGTTCTTGTAGGTACTTTTGGGTGCTTATGGGTACTTGTGGGTACTTGTAGGTATTTGTGGGTACTTGTAGGTAATTGTGGGTACTTGTAGGTATTTGTGGGTACTTGTAGGTACTTGTGGGTACTTGTAGGTACTTGTGGGTACTTGTAGGTACTTGTGGGTACTTGTAGGTATTTGTGGGTACTTGTAGGTACTTGTGGGTACTTGTAGGTACTTGTGGGTACTTGTAGGTACTTGTGGGTGCTTGTAGGTACTTGTGGGTACTTGTGGGTGCTTGTGGGTACTTGTGGGTGCTTGTAGGTGCTTGTGGGTACTTGTGGGTGCTTGTGGGTGCTAATAGGTACTTGTGGGTACTTGTAGGTACTTGTGGGTACTTTTAGGTACTTTTGGTTACTTGTAGGTACTTGTGGGTACTTGTAGGTATTTGTGGGTACTTGTAGGTACTTGTGGGTACTTGTAGGTACTTGTGGGTACTTGTAGGTACTTGTGGGTACTTGTAGGTACTTGTGGGTACTTGTAGGTACTTTTGGGTACTTGTAGGTACTTGTGGGTACTTGTAGGTACTTGTGGGTGCTTGTAGGTACTTGTGGGTTCTTGTAGGTACTTTTGGGTGCTTGTGGGTACTTGTGGGTACTTGTAGGTATTTGTGGGTACTTGTAGGTACTTGTGGGTACTTGTAGGTACTTGTGGGTACTTGTAGGTACTTGTGGGTACTTGTAGGTACTTGTGGGTGCTTGTAGGTACTTGTGGGTACTTTTAGGTACTTGTGGGTACTTGTGGGTAATTGTGGGTGATTGTGGGTGCTAATAGGTACTTGTGGGTGCTAATAGGTACTTGTGGGTGCTAATAGGTACTTGTGGGTACTTGTAGGTACTTGTGGGTACTTGTAGGTACTTTTGGGTACTTGTAGGTACTTGTGGGTACTTGTAGGTACTTGTGGGTGCTTGTAGGTACTTGTGGGTTCTTGTAGGTACTTTTGGGTGCTTGTGGGTACTTGTAGGTACTTGTGGATACTTGTAGGTACTTGTGGGTACTTGTAGGTACTTGTGGGTACTTGTGGGTAATTGTGGGTACTTGTGGGTGCTTGTGGGTGCTAATAGGTACTTGTAGGTACTTGTGGGTACTTTTAGGTACTTTTGGTTACTTGTAGGTACTTGTGGGTACTTGTAGGTATTTGTGGGTACTTGTAGGTACTTGTGGGTACTTGTGGGTAATTGTGGGTACTTGTGGGTGCTTGTGGGTGCTAATAGGTACTTGTGGGTACTTGTAGGTACTTGTGGGTACTTTTAGGTACTTTTGGTTACTTGTAGGTACTTGTGGGTACTTGTAGGTACTTGTGGGTGCTTGTAGGTACTTGTGGGTACTTTTAGGTACTTGTGGGTACTTGTGGGTAATTGTGGGTGCTTGTGGGTGCTAATAGGTACTTGTGGGTGCTAATAGGTACTTGTGGTAGCTAATAGGTACTTGTGGGTACTTGTAGGTACTTGTGGGTACTTGTAGGTACTTTTGGGAACTTGTAGGTACTTGTGGGTACTTGTAGGTACTTGTGGGTGCTTGTAGGTACTTGTGGGTTCTTGTGGATACTTGTAGGTACTTGTGGGTACTTGTAGGTACTTGTGGGTACTTGTGGGTAATTGTGGGTACTTGTGGGTGCTTGTGGGTGCTAATAGGTACTTGTGGGTACTTGTAGGTACTTGTGGGTACTTTTAGGTACTTTTGGTTACTTGTAGGTACTTGTGGGTACTTGTAGGTATTTGTGGGTACTTGTAGGTACTTGTGGGTACTTGTGGGTAATTGTGGGTACTTGTGGGTGCTTGTGGGTGCTAATAGGTACTTGTGGGTACTTGTAGGTACTTGTGGGTACTTTTAGGTACTTTTGGTTACTTGTAGGTACTTGTGGGTACTTGTAGGTACTTGTGGGTGCTTGTAGGTACTTGTGGGTACTTTTAGGTACTTGTGGGTACTTGTGGGTAATTGTGGGTGCTTGTGGGTGCTAATAGGTACTTGTGGGTGCTAATAGGTACTTGTGGTAGCTAATAGGTACTTGTGGGTACTTGTAGGTACTTGTGGGTACTTGTAGGTACTTTTGGGAACTTGTAGGTACTTGTGGGTACTTGTAGGTACTTGTGGGTGCTTGTAGGTACTTGTGGGTTCTTGTAGGTACTTTTGGGTGCTTGTGGGTACTTGTGGGTACTTGTAGGTATTTGTGGGTACTTGTAGGTACTTGTGGGTACTTGTAGGTACTTGTGGGTACTTGTAGGTACTTGTGGGTACTTGTAGGTACTTGTGGGTACTTGTAGGTATTTGTGGGTACTTGTAGGTACTTGTGGGTACTTGTAGGTACTTGTGGGTACTTGTAGGTACTTGTGGGTACTTGTAGGTACTTGTGGGTACTTGTAGGTATTTGTGGGTACTTGTAGGTACTTGTGGGTACTTGTAGGTACTTGTGGGTACTTGTAGGTACTTGTGGGTGCTTGTAGGTACTTGTGGGTACTTTTAGGTACTTGTGGGTAATTGTGGGTGCTTGTGGGTGCTAATAGGTACTTGTGGGTGCTAATAGGTACTTGTGGGTGGTAATAGGTACTTGTGGGTACTTGTAGGTACTTGTGGGTACTTTTAGGTACTTTTGGGTACTTGTAGGTACTTGTAGGTACTTGTGGGTACTTGTAGGTACTTGTGGGTGCTTGTCGGTACTTGTGGGTACTTTTAGGTACTTGTGGGTACTTGTGGGTAATTGTGGGTGCTTGTGGGTGCAAATAGGTACTTGTGGGTGCTAATAGGTACTTGTGGGTGCTAATAGGTACTTGTGGGTACTTGTAGGTACTTGTGGGTACTTGTAGGTACTTTTGGGTACTTGTAGGTACTTGTGGGTACTTGTAGGTACTTGTGGGTGCTTGTAGGTACTTGTGGGTTCTTGTAGGTACTTTTGGGTGCTTGTGGGTACTTGTGGGTACTTGTAGGTATTTGTGGGTACTTGTAGGTACTTGTGGGTACTTGTAGGTACTTGTGGGTACTTGTAGGTACTTGTGGGTACTTGTAGGTACTTGTGGGTACTTGTAGGTATTTGTGGGTACTTGTAGGTACTTGTGGGTACTTGTAGGTACTTGTGGGTACTTGTAGGTACTTGTGGGTACTTGTAGGTATTTGTGGGTACTTGTAGGTACTTGTGGGTACTTGTAGGTACTTGTGGGTACTTGTAGGTACTTGTGGGTGCTTGTAGGTACTTGTGGGTACTTTTAGGTACTTGTGGGTACTTGTGGGTAATTGTGGGTGCTTGTGGGTGCTAATAGGTACTTGTGGGTGCTAATAGGTACTTGTGGGTGCTAATAGGTACTTGTGGGTACTTGTAGGTACTTGTGGGTACTTGTAGGTACTTTTGGGTACTTGTGGGTACTTGTGGGTACTTGTAGGTACTTGTGGGTACTTGTAGGTACTTGTGGGTGCTTGTAGGTACTTGTGGGTTCTTGTAGGTACTTTTGGGTGCTTATGGGTACTTGTGGGTACTTGTAGGTATTTGTGGGTACTTGTAGGTAATTGTGGGTACTTGTGGGTACTTGTAGGTATTTGTGGGTACTTGTAGGTACTTGTGGGTACTTGTAGGTACTTGTGGGTACTTGTAGGTACTTGTGGGTACTTGTAGGTACTTGTGGGTACTTGTAGGTATTTGTGGGTACTTGTAGGTACTTGTGGGTACTTTTAGGTACTTGTGGGTACTTGTGGGTAATTGTGGGTGCTTGTGGGTGCTAATAGGTACTTGTGGGTGCTAATAGGTACTTGTGGGTGCTAATAGGTACTTGTGGGTACTTGTAGGTACTTGTGGGTACTTGTAGGTACTTTTGGGTACTTGTAGGTACTTGTGGGTACTTGTAGGTACTTGTGGGTGCTTGTAGGTACTTGTGGGTTCTTGTAGGTACTTTTGGGTGCTTATGGGTACTTGTGGGTACTTGTAGGTATTTGTGGGTACTTGTAGGTAATTGTGGGTACTTGTGGGTACTTGTGGGTACTTGTAGGTATTTGTGGGTACTTGTAGGTACTTGTGGGTACTTGTAGGTACTTGTGGGTACTTGTAGGTACTTGTGGGTACTTGTAGGTACTTGTGGGTACTTGTAGGTATTTGTGGGTACTTGTAGGTACTTGTGGGTACTTGTAGGTACTTGTGGGTACTTGTAGGTACTTGTGGGTACTTGTAGGTATTTGTGGGTACTTGTAGGTACTTGTGGGTACTTGTAGGTACTTGTGGGTGCTTGTAGGTACTTGTGGGTACTTTTAGGTACTTGTGGGTACTTGTGGGTAATTGTGGGTGCTTGTGGGTGCTAATAGGTACTTGTGGGTGCTAATAGGTACTTGTGGGTGCTAATAGGTACTTGTGGGTACTTGTAGGTACTTGTGGGTACTTGTAGGTACTTTTGGGTACTTGTAGGTACTTGTGGGTACTTGTAGGTACTTGTGGGTGCTTGTAGGTACTTGTGGGTTCTTGTAGGTACTTTTGGGTGCTTATGGGTACTTGTGGGTACTTGTAGGTATTTGTGGGTACTTGTAGGTAATTGTGGGTACTTGTGGGTACTTGTGGGTACTTGTAGGTACTTGTGGGTACTTGTAGGTACTTGTGGGTACTTGTAGGTATTTGTGGGTACTTGTAGGTACTTGTGGGTACTTGTAGGTACTTGTGGGTACTTGTAGGTACTTGTGGGTACTTGTGGGTACTTGTAGGTACTTGTGGGTACTTGTTGGTACTTGTGGGTACTTGTGGGTACTTGTGGGTACTTGTGGTTACTTGTAGGTACTTGTAGATACTTGTGGGTACTTGTGGGTGCTTGTGGGTACTTGTGGGTGCTTGTAGGTGCTTGTGGGTACTTGTGGGTGCTTGTGGGTACTTGTGGGTGCTTGTAGGTACTTGTGGGTACTTTTAGGTACTTGTGGGTACTTTTAGGTACTTTTGGGTACTTGTAGGTACTTGTAGGTACTTGTGGGTACTTGTAGGTACTTGTGGGTACTTGTAGGTACATGTGGGTACTTGTAGGTACTTGTGGGTACTTGTAGGTACTTGTGGGTACTTGTAGGTATTTGTGGGTACTTGTAGGTACTTGTGGGTACTTGTAGGTACTTGTGGGTACTTGTAGGTACTTGTGGGTACTTTTAGGTATTTGTGGGTACTTGTAGGTACTTGTGGGTACTTGTAGGTACTTGTGGGTGCTTGTAGGTACTTGTGGGTACTTTTAGGTACTTGTGGGTACTTGTGGGTAATTGTGGGTGCTTGTGGGTGCTAATAGGTACTTGTGGGTGCTAATAGGTACTTGTGCGTGCTAATAGGTACTTGTGGGTACTTGTAGGTACTTGTGGGTACTTGTAGGTACTTTTGGGTACTTGTAGGTACTTGTGGGTACTTGTGGGTACTTGTAGGTACTTGTGGGTGCTTGTAGGTACTTGTGGGTTCTTGTAGGTACTTTTGGGTGCTTATGGGTACTTGTGGGTACTTGTAGGTATTTGTGGGTACTTGTAGGTAATTGTGGGTACTTGTAGGTATTTGTGGGTACTTGTAGGTACTTGTGGGTACTTGTAGGTACTTGTGGGTACTTGTAGGTACTTGTGGGTACTTGTAGGTATTTGTGGGTACTTGTAGGTACTTGTGGGTACTTGTAGGTACTTGTGGGTACTTGTAGGTACTTGTGGGTGCTTGTAGGTACTTGTGGGTACTTTTAGGTACTTGTGGGTACTTGTGGGTAATTGTGGGTGCTTGTGGGTGCTAATAGATACTTGTGGGTGCTAATAGGTACTTGTGGGTGCTAATAGGTACTTGTGGGTACTTGTAGGTACTTGTGGGTACTTGTAGGTACTTGTGGGTACTTGTAGGTACTTTTGGGTACTTGTAGGTACTTGTGGGTACTTGTAGGTACTTGTGGGTGCTTGTAGGTACTTGTGGGTTCTTGTAGGTACTTTTGGGTGCTTATGGGTACTTGTGGGTACTTGTAGGTATTTGTGGGTACTTGTAGGTAATTGTGGGTACTTGTGGGTACTTGTGGGTACTTGTAGGTATTTGTGGGTACTTGTAGGTACTTGTGGGTACTTGTAGGTACTTGTGGGTACTTGTAGGTACTTGTGGGTACTTGTAGGTACTTGTGGGTACTTGTAGGTATTTGTGGGTACTTGTAGGTACTTGTGGGTACTTGTAGGTACTTGTGGGTACTTGTAGGTACTTGTGGGTACTTGTAGGTATTTGTGGGTACTTGTAGGTACTTGTGGGTACTTGTAGGTACTTGTGGGTGCTTGTAGGTACTTGTGGGTACTTTTAGGTACTTGTGGGTACTTGTGGGTAATTGTGGGTGCTTGTGGGTGCTAATAGGTACTTGTGGGTGCTAATAGGTACTTGTGGGTGCTAATAGGTACTTGTGGGTACTTGTAGGTACTTGTGGGTACTTGTAGGTACTTTCGGGTACTTGTAGGTACTTGTGGGTACTTGTAGGTACTTGTGGGTGCTTGTAGGTACTTGTGGGTTCTTGTAGGTACTTTTGGGTGCTTATGGGTACTTGTGGGTACTTGTAGGTATTTGTGGGTACTTGTAGGTAATTGTGGGTACTTGTGGGTACTTGTGGGTACTTGTAGGTACTTGTGGGTACTTGTAGGTACTTGTGGGTACTTGTAGGTATTTGTGGGTACTTGTAGGTACTTGTGGGTACTTGTAGGTACTTGTGGGTACTTGTAGGTACTTGTGGGTACTTGTAGGTACTTGTGGGTGCTTGTGGGTACTTGTAGGTACTTGTGGGTGCTTGTAGGTACTTGTGGGTGCTTGTGCGTACTTGTAGGTACTTGTAGGTACTTGTGGGTGCTTGTGGGTACTTGTAGGTACTTGTGGGTACTTGTAGGTACTTGTGGGTACTTGTGGGTGCTTGTGGGTACTTGTGGGTGCTTGTAGGTGCTTGTGGGTGCTTGTAGGTGCTTGTGGGTGCTTGTAGGTACTTGTGGGTACTTGTAGGTACTTGTGGGTGATTGTAGGTACTTGTGGGTGCTTGTAGGTACTTGTGGGTGCTTGTAGGTACTTGTGGGTGCTTGTAGGTACTTGTGGGTACTTGTAGGTACTTGTAGGTACTTGTGGGTAATTGTGGGTACTTGTGGGTAATTGTGGGTACTTGTGGGTGCTTGTGGGTACTTCTAGGTACTTGTGGGTACTTTTGGGTACTTGTAGGTACTTGTAGGTACATGTAGGTACTTGTAGGTGCTTGTTTGTACTTGTAGGTACTTGTAGGTACTTGTGGGTACTTGTAGGTACTTGTAGGTACTTGTGGGTACTTGTGGGTACTTGTAGGTACTTGTGGGTACTTGTTGGTACTTGTGGGTACTTGTGGGTACTTGTGGTTACTTGTAGGTACTTGTAGATGCTTGAGGGTACTTGTAGGTACTTGTGGGTACTTGTGGGTGCTTGTGGGTACTTGTGGGTGCTTGTAGGTACTTGTGGGTACTTTTAGGTACTTGTGGGTACTTTTAGGTACTTTTGGGTACTTGTAGGTACTTGTAGGTACTTGTGGGTACTTGTAGGTACTTGTGGGTGCTTGTAGGTACTTGTGGGTACTTTTAGGTACTTGTGGGTACTTTTAGGTACTTGTGGGTACTTTTAGGTACTTTTGGGTACTTGTAGGTACTTGTAGGTACTTGTGGGTACTTGTAGGTACTTGTGGGTGCTTGTAGGTACTTGTGGGTACTTTTCTTGTACTTGTGGGTGATTGTAGGTACTTGTGGGTGCTTGTAGGTACTTGTGGGTGCTTGTAGGTACTTGTGGGTGCTTGTAGGTACTTGTGGGTACTTGTAGGTACTTGTGGGTGCTTGTAGGTACTTGTGGGTACTTTTAGGTACTTGTGGGTACTTGTGGGTAATTGTGGGTGCTTGTGGGTGCTAATAGGTACTTGTGGGTGCTAATAGGTACTTGTGGGTGCTAATAGGTATTTGTGGGTACTTGTAGGTACTTGTGGGTACTTGTAGGTACTTGTGGGTACTTGTAGGTACTTGTGGGTGCTTGTAGGTACTTGTGGGTTCTTGTAGGTACTTTTGGGTGCTTGTGGGTACTTGTAGGTACTTGTAGGTATTTGTGGGTACTTGTAGGTACTTGTGGGTACTTGTAGGTACTTGTGGGTACTTGTAGGTACTTGTGGGTACTTGTAGGTACTTGTGGGTACTTGTAGGTACTTGTGGGTAATTGTAGGTACTTGTGGGTACTTGTAGGTACTTGTGGGTACTTGTAGGTATTTGTGGGTACTTGTAGGTACTTGTGGGTACTTGTAGGTACTTGTGGGTACTTGTAGGTACTTGTGGGTGCTTGTAGGTACTTGTGGGTACTTTTAGGTACTTGTGGGTACTTGTGGGTAATTGTGGGTGCTTGTGGGTGCTAAAAGGTACTTGTGGGTGCTAATAGGTACTTGTGGGTACTTGTAGGTACTTGTGGGTACTTTTAGGTACTTTTGGGTACTTGTAGGTACTTGTAGGTACTTGTGGGTACTTGTAGGTACTTGTGGGTGCTTGTCGGTACTTGTGGGTACTTTTAGGTACTTGTGGGTACTTGTGGGTGCTTGTGGGTGCAAATAGGTACTTGTGGGTGCTAATAGGTACTTGTGGGTGCTAATAGGTACTTGTGGGTACTTGTAGGTACTTGTGGGTACTTGTAGGTACTTTTGGGTACTTGTAGGTACTTGTGGGTACTTGTAGGTACTTGTGGGTGCTTGTAGGTACTTGTGGGTTCTTGTAGGTACTTTTGGGTGCTTGTGGGTACTTGTGGGTACTTGTAGGTATTTGTGGTTACTTGTAGGTACTTGTGGGTACTTGTAGGTACTTGTGGGTACTTGTAGGTACTTGTGGGTACTTGTAGGTACTTGTGGGTACTTGTAGGTATTTGTGGGTACTTGTAGGTACTTGTGGGTACTTGTAGGTACTTGTGGGTACTTGTAGGTACTTGTGGGTACTTGTAGGTATTTGTGGGTACTTGTAGGTACTTGTGGGTACTTGTAGGTACTTGTGGGTACTTGTAGGTACTTGTGGGTGCTTGTAGGTACTTGTGGGTACTTTTAGGTACTTGTGGGTACTTGTGGGTAATTGTGGGTGCTTGTGGGTGCTAATAGATACTTGTGGGTGCTAATAGGTACTTGTGGGTGCTAATAGGTACTTGTGGGTACTTGTAGGTACTTGTGGGTACTTCTAGGTACTTTTGGGTACTTGTAGGTACTTGTGGGTACTTGTAGGTACTTGTGGGTGCTTGTAGGTACTTGTGGGTTCTTGTAGGTACTTTTGGGTGCTTATGGGTACTTGTGGGTACTTGTAGGTATTTGTGGGTACTTGTAGGTAATTGTGGGTACTTGTGGGTACTTGTGGGTACTTGTAGGTATTTGTGGGTACTTGTAGGTACTTGTGGGTACTTGTAGGTACTTGTGGGTACTTGTAGGTACTTGTGGGTACTTGTAGGTACTTGTGGGTACTTGTAGGTATTTGTGGGTACTTGTAGGTACTTGTGGGTACTTGTAGGTACTTGTGGGTACTTGTAGGTACTTGTGGGTACTTGTAGGTATTTGTGGGTACTTGTAGGTACTTGTGGGTACTTGTAGGTACTTGTGGGTGCTTGTAGGTACTTGTGGGTACTTTTAGGTACTTGTGGGTACTTGTGGGTAATTGTGGGTGCTTGTGGGTGCTAATAGGTACTTGTGGGTGCTAATAGGTACTTGTGCGTGCTAATAGGTACTTGTGGGTACTTGTAGGTACTTGTGGGTACTTGTAGGTACTTTTGGGTACTTGTAGGTACTTGTGGGTACTTGTGGGTACTTGTAGGTACTTGTGGGTGCTTGTAGGTACTTGTGGGTTCTTGTAGGTACTTTTGGGTGCTTATGGGTACTTGTGGGTACTTGTAGGTATTTGTGGGTACTTGTAGGTAATTGTGGGTACTTGTAGGTATTTGTGGGTACTTGTAGGTACTTGTGGGTACTTGTAGGTACTTGTGGGTACTTGTAGGTACTTGTGGGTACTTGTAGGTATTTGTGGGTACTTGTAGGTACTTGTGGGTACTTGTAGGTACTTGTGGTTACTTGTAGGTACTTGTGGGTGCTTGTAGGTACTTGTGGGTACTTTTAGGTACTTGTGGGTACTTGTGGGTAATTGTGGGTGCTTGTGGGTGCTAATAGATACTTGTGGGTGCTAATAGGTACTTGTGGGTGCTAATAGGTACTTGTGGGTACTTGTAGGTACTTGTGGGTACTTGTAGGTACTTGTGGGTACTTGTAGGTACTTTTGGGTACTTGTAGGTACTTGTGGGTACTTGTAGGTACTTGTGGGTGCTTGTAGGTACTTGTGGGTTCTTGTAGGTACTTTTGGGTGCTTATGGGTACTTGTGGGTACTTGTAGGTATTTGTGGGTACTTGTAGGTAATTGTGGGTACTTGTGGGTACTTGTGGGTACTTGTAGGTATTTGTGGGTACTTGTAGGTACTTGTGGGTACTTGTAGGTACTTGTGGGTACTTGTAGGTACTTGTGGGTACTTGTAGGTACTTGTGGGTACTTGTAGGTATTTGTGGGTACTTGTAGGTACTTGTGGGTACTTGTAGGTACTTGTGGGTACTTGTAGGTACTTGTGGGTACTTGTAGGTATTTGTGGGTACTTGTAGGTACTTGTGGGTACTTGTAGGTACTTGTGGGTGCTTGTAGGTACTTGTGGGTACTTTTAGGTACTTGTGGGTACTTGTGGGTAATTGTGGGTGCTTGTGGGTGCTAATAGGTACTTGTGGGTGCTAATAGGTACTTGTGGGTGCTAATAGGTACTTGTGGGTACTTGTAGGTACTTGTGGGTACTTGTAGGTACTTTTGGGTACTTGTAGGTACTTGTGGGTACTTGTAGGTACTTGTGGGTGCTTGTAGGTACTTGTGGGTTCTTGTAGGTACTTTTGGGTGCTTATGGGTACTTGTGGGTACTTGTAGGTATTTGTGGGTACTTGTAGGTAATTGTGGGTACTTGTGGGTACTTGTGGGTACTTGTAGGTACTTGTGGGTACTTGTAGGTACTTGTGGGTACTTGTAGGTATTTGTGGGTACTTGTAGGTACTTGTGGGTACTTGTAGGTACTTGTGGGTACTTGTAGGTACTTGTGGGTACTTGTAGGTACTTGTGGGTGCTTGTGGGTACTTGTAGGTACTTGTGGGTGCTTGTAGGTAATTGTGGGTGCTTGTGCGTACTTGTAGGTACTTGTAGGTACTTGTGGGTGCTTGTGGGTACTTGTAGGTACTTGTGGGTACTTGTAGGTACTTGTGGGTACTTGTGGGTGCTTGTGGGTACTTGTGGGTGCTTGTAGGTGCTTGTGGGTGCTTGTAGGTGCTTGTGGGTGCTTGTAGGTACTTGTGGGTACTTGTAGGTACTTGTGGGTGATTGTAGGTACTTGTGGGTGCTTGTAGGTACTTGTGGGTGCTTGTAGGTACTTGTGGGTGCTTGTAGGTACTTGTGGGTACTTGTAGGTACTTGTAGGTACTTGTGGGTAATTGTGGGTACTTGTGGGTAATTGTGGGTAATTGTGGGTACTTGTGGGTGCTTGTGGGTACTTCTAGGTACTTGTGGGTACTTTTGGGTACTTGTAGGTACTTGTAGGTACATGTAGGTACTTGTAGGTGCTTGTGGGTACTTGTAGGTACTTGTAGGTACTTGTGGGTACTTGTAGGTACTTGTGGGTACTTGTGGGTACTTGTAGGTACTTGTGGGTACTTGTTGGTACTTGTGGGTACTTGTGGGTACTTGTGGGTACTTGTGGTTACTTGTAGGTACTTGTAGATGCTTGAGGGTACTTGTAGGTACTTGTGGGTACTTGTGGGTGCTTGTGGGTACTTGTGGGTGCTTGTAGGTACTTGTGGGTACTTTTAGGTACTTGTGGGTACTTTTAGGTACTTTTGGGTACTTGTAGGTACTTGTAGGTACTTGTGGGTACTTGTAGGTACTTGTGGGTGCTTGTAGGTACTTGTGGGTACTTTTAGGTACTTGTGGGTACTTTTAGGTACTTGAGGGTACTTTTAGGTACTTTTGGGTACTTGTAGGTACTTGTAGGTACTTGTGGGTACTTGTAGGTACTTGTGGGTGCTTGTAGGTACTTGTGGGTACTTTTCTTGTACTTGTGGGTGATTGTAGGTACTTGTGGGTGCTTGTAGGTACTTGTGGGTGCTTGTAGGTACTTGTGGGTGCTTGTAGGTACTTGTGGGTACTTGTAGGTACTTGTGGGTAATTGTGGGTACTTGTGGGTACTTGTAGGTACTTGTGGGTACTTGTAGGTACTTGTGGGTGCTTGTAGGTACTTGTGGGTTCTTGTAGGTACTTTTGGGTGCTTGTGGGTACTTGTAGGTACTTGTGGATACTTGTAGGTACTTGTGGGTACTTGTAGGTACTTGTGGGTACTTGTAGGTACTTGTAGGTACTTGTGGGTACTTGTAGGTACTTGTGGGTACTTGTGGGTACTTGTGGTTACTTGTAGGTACTTGTAGATGCTTGAGGGTACTTGTAGGTACTTGTGGGTACTTGTGGGTGCTTGTGGGTACTTGTGGGTGCTTGTAGGTACTTGTGGGTACTTTTAGGTACTTGTGGGTACTTTTAGGTACTTTTGGGTACTTGTAGGTACTTGTAGGTACTTGTGGGTACTTGTAGGTACTTGTGGGTGCTTGTAGGTACTTGTGGGTACTTTTAGGTACTTGTGGGTAGTTGTGGGTACTTGTGGGTAATTGTGGGTGCTTGTGGGTGCTAATAGGTACTTGTGGGTGCTAATAGGTACTTGTGGGTACTTGTGGGTACTTGTAGGTGCTTTTGGGTACTTGTAGGTACTTGTGGGTACTTGTAGGTACTTGTAGGTGCTTGTAGGTACTTGTGGGTTCTTGTAGGTACTTTTGGGTGCTTGTGGGTACTTGTAGGTACTTGTGGATACTTGTAGGTACTTGTGGGTACTTGTAGGTACTTGTGGGTACTTGTAGGTACTTGTGGGTACTTGTAGGTATTTGTGGGTACTTGTAGGTACTTGTGGGTACTTTTAGGTACTTTTGGGTACTTGTAGGTACTTGTAGGTACTTGTGGGTACTTGTAGGTACTTGTGGGTGCTTGTAGGTACTTGTGGGTACTTTTAGGTACTTGTGGGTACTTGTGGGTAATTGTGGGTGCTTGTGGGTGCTAATAGGTACTTGTGGGTGCTAATAGGTACTTGTGGGTACTTGTAGGTACTTGTGGGTACTTGTAGGTACTTGTGGGTACTTGTAGGTATTTGTGGGTACTTGTAGGTACTTGTGGGTACTTTTAGGTACTTTTGGGTACTTGTAGGTACTTGTAGGTACTTGTGGGTACTTGTAGGTACTTGTGGGTGCTTGTAGGTACTTGTGGGTACTTTTAGGTACTTGTGGGTACTTGTGGGTACTTGTGGGTAATTGTGGGTGCTTGTGGGTGCTAATAGGTACTTGTGGGTGCTAATAGGTACTTGTGGGTACTTGTAGGTACTTGTGGGTACTTGTAGGTACTTTTGGGTACTTGTAGGTACTTGTGGGTACTTGTAGGTACTTGTGGGTGCTTGTAGGTACTTGTGGGTTCTTGTAGGTACTTTTGGGTGCTTGTGGGTACTTGTGGGTACTTGTAGGTATTTGTGGGTACTTGTAGGTACTTGTGGGTACTTGTAGGTACTTGTGGGTACTTTTAGGTACTTGTGGGTATTTGTAGGTACTTGTGGGTACTTGTAGGTATTTGTGGGTACTTGTAGGTACTTGTGGGTACTTGTAGGTACTTGTGGGTACTTGTAGGTACTTGTGGGTACTTGTAGGTACTTGTGGGTGCTTGTGGGTACTTGTAGGTACTTGTGGGTGCTTGTAGGTACTTGTGGGTGCTTGTGCGTACTTGTAGGTACTTGTAGGTACTTGTGGTTGCTTGTGGGTACTTGTAGGTACTTGTGGGTACTTGTAGGTACTTGTGGGTACTTGTGGGTGCTTGTAGGTGCTTGTGGGTGCTTGTAGGTGCTTGTGGGTGCTTGTAGGTGCTTGTGGGTGCTTGTAGGTACTTGTGGGTAATTGTAGGTACTTGTGGGTGATTGTAGGTACTTGTGGGTACTTGTAGGTATTTGTGGGTACTTGTAGGTACTTGTGGGTACTTTTAGGTACTTTTGGGTACTTGTAGGTACTTGTAGGTACTTGTGGGTACTTGTAGGTACTTGTGGGTGCTTGTAGGTACTTGTGGGTACTTTTAGGTACTTGTGGGTACTTGTGGGTAATTGTGGGTGCTTGTGGGTGCTAATAGGTACTTGTGGGTGCTAATAGGTACTTGTGGGTACTTGTAGGTACTTGTGGGTACTTGTAGGTACTTGTGGGTACTTGTAGGTATTTGTGGGTACTTGTAGATACTTGTGGGTACTTTTAGGTACTTTTGGGTACTTGTAGGTACTTGTAGGTACTTGTGGGTACTTGTAGGTACTTGTGGGTGCTTGTAGGTACTTGTGGGTACTTTTAGGTACTTGTGGGTACTTGTGGGTACTTGTGGGTAATTGTGGGTGCTTGTGGGTGCTAATAGGTACTTGTGGGTGCTAATAGGTACTTGTGGGTACTTGTAGGTACTTGTGGGTACTTCTAGGTACTTGTGGGTACTTTTGGGTACTTGTAGGTACTTGTAGGTACATGTAGGTACTTGTAGGTGCTTGTGGGTACTTGTAGGTACTTGTAGGTACTTGTGGGTACTTGTAGGTACTTGTGGGTACTTGTGGGTACTTGTAGGTACTTGTGGGTACTTGTTGGTACTTGTGGGTACTTGTGGGTACTTGTGGGTACTTGTGGTTACTTGTAGGTACTTGTAGATGCTTGAGGGTACTTGTAGGTACTTGTGGGTACTTGTGGGTGCTTGTGGGTACTTGTGGGTGCTTGTAGGTACTTGTGGGTACTTTTAGGTACTTGTGGGTACTTTTAGGTACTTTTGGGTACTTGTAGGTACTTGTAGGTACTTGTGGGTACTTGTAGGTACTTGTGGGTGCTTGTAGGTACTTGTGGGTACTTTTAGGTACTTGTGGGTACTTTTAGGTACTTGAGGGTACTTTTAGGTACTTTTGGGTACTTGTAGGTACTTGTAGGTACTTGTGGGTACTTGTAGGTACTTGTGGGTGCTTGTAGGTACTTGTGGGTACTTTTCTTGTACTTGTGGGTGATTGTAGGTACTTGTGGGTGCTTGTAGGTACTTGTGGGTGCTTGTAGGTACTTGTGGGTGCTTGTAGGTACTTGTGGGTACTTGTAGGTACTTGTGGGTTATTGTGGGTACTTGTGGGTACTTGTAGGTACTTGTGGGTACTTGTAGGTACTTGTGGGTGCTTGTAGGTACTTGTGGGTTCTTGTAGGTACTTTTGGGTGCTTGTGGGTACTTGTAGGTACTTGTGGATACTTGTAGGTACTTGTGGGTACTTGTAGGTACTTGTGGGTACTTGTAGGTACTTGTAGGTACTTGTGGGTACTTGTAGGTACTTGTGGGTACTTGTGGGTACTTGTGGTTACTTGTAGGTACTTGTAGATGCTTGAGGGTACTTGTAGGTACTTGTGGGTACTTGTGGGTGCTTGTGGGTACTTGTGGGTGCTTGTAGGTACTTGTGGGTACTTTTAGGTACTTGTGGGTACTTTTAGGTACTTTTGGGTACTTGTAGGTACTTGTAGGTACTTGTGGGTACTTGTAGGTACTTGTGGGTGCTTGTAGGTACTTGTGGGTACTTTTAGGTACTTGTGGGTAGTTGTGGGTACTTGTGGGTAATTGTGGGTGCTTGTGGGTGCTAATAGGTACTTGTGGGTGCTAATAGGTACTTGTGGGTACTTGTGGGTACTTGTAGGTGCTTTTGGGTACTTGTAGGTACTTGTGGGTACTTGTAGGTACTTGTAGGTGCTTGTAGGTACTTGTGGGTTCTTGTAGGTACTTTTGGGTGCTTGTGGGTACTTGTAGGTACTTGTGGATACTTGTAGGTACTTGTGGGTACTTGTAGGTACTTGTGGGTACTTGTAGGTACTTGTGGGTACTTGTAGGTATTTGTGGGTACTTGTAGGTACTTGTGGGTACTTTTAGGTACTTTTGGGTACTTGTAGGTACTTGTAGGTACTTGTGGGTACTTGTAGGTACTTGTGGGTGCTTGTAGGTACTTGTGGGTACTTTTAGGTACTTGTGGGTACTTGTGGGTAATTGTGGGTGCTTGTGGGTGCTAATAGGTACTTGTGGGTGCTAATAGGTACTTGTGGGTACTTGTAGGTACTTGTGGGTACTTGTAGGTACTTGTGGGTACTTGTAGGTATTTGTGGGTACTTGTAGGTACTTGTGGGTACTTTTAGGTACTTTTGGGTACTTGTAGGTACTTGTAGGTACTTGTGGGTACTTGTAGGTACTTGTGGGTGCTTGTAGGTACTTGTGGGTACTTTTAGGTACTTGTGGGTACTTGTGGGTACTTGTGGGTAATTGTGGGTGCTTGTGGGTGCTAATAGGTACTTGTGGGTGCTAATAGGTACTTGTGGGTACTTGTAGGTACTTGTGGGTACTTGTAGGTACTTTTGGGTACTTGTAGGTACTTGTGGGTACTTGTAGGTACTTGTGGGTGCTTGTAGGTACTTGTGGGTTCTTGTAGGTACTTTTGGGTGCTTGTGGGTACTTGTGGGTACTTGTAGGTATTTGTGGGTACTTGTAGGTACTTGTGGGTACTTGTAGGTACTTGTGGGTACTTTTAGGTACTTGTGGGTATTTGTAGGTACTTGTGGGTACTTGTAGGTATTTGTGGGTACTTGTAGGTACTTGTGGGTACTTGTAGGTACTTGTGGGTACTTGTAGGTACTTGTGGGTACTTGTAGGTACTTGTGGGTGCTTGTGGGTACTTGTAGGTACTTGTGGGTGCTTGTAGGTACTTGTGGGTGCTTGTGCGTACTTGTAGGTACTTGTAGGTACTTGTGGTTGCTTGTGGGTACTTGTAGGTACTTGTGGGTACTTGTAGGTACTTGTGGGTACTTGTGGGTGCTTGTAGGTGCTTGTGGGTGCTTGTAGGTGCTTGTGGGTGCTTGTAGGTGCTTGTGGGTGCTTGTAGGTACTTGTGGGTAATTGTAGGTACTTGTGGGTGATTGTAGGTACTTGTGGGTACTTGTAGGTATTTGTGGGTACTTGTAGGTACTTGTGGGTACTTTTAGGTACTTTTGGGTACTTGTAGGTACTTGTAGGTACTTGTGGGTACTTGTAGGTACTTGTGGGTGCTTGTAGGTACTTGTGGGTACTTTTAGGTACTTGTGGGTACTTGTGGGTAATTGTGGGTGCTTGTGGGTGCTAATAGGTACTTGTGGGTGCTAATAGGTACTTGTGGGTACTTGTAGGTACTTGTGGGTACTTGTAGGTACTTGTGGGTACTTGTAGGTATTTGTGGGTACTTGTAGATACTTGTGGGTACTTTTAGGTACTTTTGGGTACTTGTAGGTACTTGTAGGTACTTGTGGGTACTTGTAGGTACTTGTGGGTGCTTGTAGGTACTTGTGGGTACTTTTAGGTACTTGTGGGTACTTGTGGGTACTTGTGGGTAATTGTGGGTGCTTGTGGGTGCTAATAGGTACTTGTGGGTGCTAATAGGTACTTGTGGGTACTTGTAGGTACTTGTGGGTACTTGTAGGTACTTTTGGGTACTTGTAGGTACTTGTGGGTACTTGTAGGTACTTGTGGGTGCTTGTAGGTACTTGTGGGTTCTTGTAGGTACTTTTGGGTGCTTGTGGGTACTTGTGGGTACTTGTAGGTATTTGTGGGTACTTGTAGGTACTTGTGGGTACTTGTAGGTACTTGTGGGTACTTTTAGGTACTTGTGGGTATTTGTAGGTACTTGTGGGTACTTGTAGGTATTTGTGGGTACTTGTAGGTACTTGTGGGTACTTGTAGGTACTTGTGGGTACTTGTAGGTACTTGTGGGTACTTGTAGGTACTTGTGGGTGCTTGTGGGTACTTGTAGGTACTTGTGGGTGCTTGTAGGTACTTGTGGGTGCTTGTGCGTACTTGTAGGTACTTGTAGGTACTTGTGGGTGCTTGTGGGTACTTGTAGGTACTTGTGGGTACTTGTAGGTACTTGTGGGTACTTGTGGGTGCTTGTGGGTACTTGTGGGTGCTTGTAGGTGCTTGTGGGTGCTTGTAGGTGCTTGTGGGTGCTTGTAGGTGCTTGTGGGTGCTTGTAGGTACTTGTGGGTAATTGTAGGTACTTGTGGGTGATTGTAGGTACTTGTGGGTGCTTGTAGGTACTTGTGGGTGCTTGTAGGTACTTGTGGGTACTTGTGGGTGCTTGTGGGTACTTGTGGGTGCTTGTAGGTACTTGTGGGTACTTTTAGGTACTTGTGGGTACTTTTAGGTACTTTTGGGTACTTGTAGGTACTTGTAGGTACTTGTGGGTACTTGTAGGTACTTGTGGGTGCTTGTAGGTACTTGTGGGTACTTTTAGGTACTTGTGGGTAGTTGTGGGTACTTGTGGGTAATTGTGGGTGCTTGTGGGTGCTAATAGGTACTTGTGGGTGCTAATAGGTACTTGTGGGTACTTGTAGGTACTTGTGGGTACTTGTAGGTGCTTTTGGGTACTTGTAGGTACTTGTGGGTACTTGTAGGTACTTGTGGGTGCTTGTAGGTACTTGTGGGTTCTTGTAGGTACTTTTGGGTGCTTGTGGGTACTTGTGGGTGCTTGTAGGTACTTGTGGGTACTTTTAGGTACTTGTGGGTACTTGTGGGTACTTGTGGGTACTTGTGGGTAATTGTGGGTGCTTGTGGGTGCTAATAGGTACTTGTGGGTGCTAATAGGTACTTGTGGGTACTTGTAGGTACTTGTGGGTACTTGTAGGTACTTTTGGGTACTTGTAGGTACTTGTGGGTACTTGTAGGTACTTGTGGGTGCTTGTAGGTACTTGTGGGTACTTGTAGGTACTTTTGGGTGCTTGTGGGTATTTGTGGGTACTTGTAGGTACTTGTGGGTACTTGCAGGTACCTGTGGGTACTTGGAGTTACTTGTGGGTAATTGTAGGTACTTGTGGGTGATTGTAGGTACTTGTGGGTGCTTGTAGGTACTTGTGGGTGCTTGTAGGTACTTGTGGGTACTTGTGGGTGCTTGTGGGTACTTGTGGGTGCTTGTAGGTACTTGTGGGTACTTTTAGGTACTTGTGGGTACTTTTAGGTACTTTTGGGTACTTGTAGGTACTTGTAGGTACTTGTGGGTACTTGTAGGTACTTGTGGGTGCTTGTAGGTACTTGTGGGTAATTTTAGGTACTTGTGGGTAGTTGTGGGTACTTGTGGGTAATTGTGGGTGCTTGTGGGTGCTAATAGGTACTTGTGGGTGCTAATAGGTACTTGTGGGTACTTGTAGGTACTTGTGGGTACTTGTAGGTGCTTTTGGGTACTTGTAGGTACTTGTGGGTACTTGTAGGTACTTGTGGGTGCTTGTAGGTACTTGTGGGTTCTTGTAGGTACTTTTGGGTGCTTGTGGGTACTTGTAGGTACTTGTGGATACTTGTAGGTACTTGTGGGTACTTGTAGGTACTTGTGGGTACTTGTAGGTACTTGTGGGTACTTGTAGGTACTTGTGGGTACTTGTAGGTATTTGTGGGTACTTGTAGGTACTTGTGGGTACTTTTAGGTACTTTTGGGTACTTGTAGGTACTTGTAGGTACTTGTGGGTACTTATAGGTACTTGTGGGTGCTTGTAGGTACTTGTGGGTACTTTTAGGTACTTGTGGGTACTTGTGGGTACTTGTGGGTAATTGTGGGTACTTCTAGGTACTTGTGGGTACTTTTGGGTACTTGTAGGTACTTGTAGGTACATGTAGGTACTTGTAGGTGCTTGTGGGTACTTGTAGGTACTTGTTAGTACTTGTAGGTACTTGTGGGTACTTGTGGGTACTTGAAGGTACTTGTGGGTACTTGTAGGTACTTGTGGGCACTTGTGGGTACTTGTGGTTACTTGTAGGTACTTGTAGATGCTTGAGGGTACTTGTAGGTACTTGTGGGTACTTGTGGGTGCTTGTGGGTACTTATGGGTGCTTGTAGGTACTTGTGGGTACTTTTAGGTACTTGTGGGTACTTTTAGGTACTTTTGGGTACTTGTAGGTACTTGTAGGTACTTGTGGGTACTTGTAGGTACTTGTGGGTGCTTGTAGGTACTTGTGGGTTCTTGTAGGTACTTTTGGGTGCTTGTGGGTACTTGTGGGTACTTTTGGGTGCTTGTGGGTACTTGTAGGTACTTGTGGATACTTGTAGGTACTTGTGGGTACTTGTAGGTACTTGTGGGTACTTGTAGGTACTTGTGGGTACTTATAGGTACTTGTGGGTACTTGTAGGTATTTGTGAGTACTTGTAGGTACTTGTGGGTACTTTTAGGTACTTTTGGGTACTTGTAGGTACTTGTAGGTACTTGTGGGTACTTGTAGGTACTTGTGGGTACTTGTAGGTACTTGTGGGTGCTTGTAGGTACTTGTGGGTTCTTGTAGGTACTTTTGGGTGCTTGTGGGTACTTGTGGGTGCTTGTAGGTACTTGTGGGTACTTTTAGGTACTTGTGGGTACTTGTGGGTACTTGTGGGTACTTGTGGGTAATTGTGGGTGCTTGTGGGTGCTAATAGGTACTTGTGGGTGCTAATAGGTACTTGTGGGTACTTGTAGGTACTTGTGGGTACTTGTAGGTACTTTTGGGTACTTGTAGGTACTTGTGGGTACTTGTAGGTACTTGTGGGTGCTTGTAGGTACTTGTGGGTACTTGTAGGTACTTTTGGGTGCTTGTGGGTACTTGTGGGTACTTATAGGTACTTGTGGGTACTTTTAGGTACTTGTGGGTATTTGTAGGTACTTGTGGGTACTTGTAGGTATTTGTGGGTACTTGTAGGTACTTGTGGGTACTTGTAGGTACTTGTGGGTACTTGTAGGTACTTGTGGGTAATTGTAGGTACTTGTGGGTGATTGTAGGTACTTGTGGGTGCTTGTAGGTACTTGTGGGTGCTTGTAGGTACTTGTGGGTACTTGTGGGTGCTTGTGGGTACTTGTGGGTGCTTGTAGGTACTTGTGGGTACTTTTAGGTACTTGTGGGTACTTTTAGGTACTTTTGGGTACTTGTAGGTACTTGTGGGTACTTGTGGGTACTTGTAGGTACTTGTGGGTGCTTGTAGGTACTTGTGGGTACTTTTAGGTACTTGTGGGTAGTTGTGGGTACTTGTGGGTAATTGTGGGTGCTTGTGGGTGCTAATAGGTACTTGTGGGTGCTAATAGGTACTTGTGGGTACTTGTAGGTACTTGTGGGTACTTGTAGGTGCTTTTGGGTACTTGTAGGTACTTGTGGGTACTTGTAGGTACTTGTGGGTGCTTGTAGGTACTTGTGGGTTCTTGTAGGTACTTTTGGGTGCTTGTGGGTACTTGTAGGTACTTGTGGATACTTGTAGGTACTTGTGGGTACTTGTAGGTACTTGTGGGTACTTGTAGGTACTTGTGGGTACTTGTAGGTATTTGTGGGTACTTGTAGGTACTTGTGGGTACTTTTAGGTACTTTTGGGTACTTGTAGGTACTTGTAGGTACTTGTGGGTACTTATAGGTACTTGTGGGTGCTTGTAGGTACTTGTGGGTACTTTTAGGTACTTGTGGGTACTTGTGGGTACTTGTGGGTAATTGTGGGTACTTCTAGGTACTTGTGGGTACTTTTGGGTACTTGTAGGTACTTGTAGGTACATGTAGGTACTTGTAGGTGCTTGTGGGTACTTGTAGGTACTTGTTAGTACTTGTAGGTACTTGTGGGTACTTGTGGGTACTTGTAGGTACTTGTGGGTACTTGTAGGTACTTGTGGGCACTTGTGGGTACTTGTGGTTACTTGTAGGTACTTGTAGATGCTTGAGGGTACTTGTAGGTACTTGTGGGTACTTGTGGGTGCTTGTGGGTACTTATGGGTGCTTGTAGGTACTTGTGGGTACTTGTGGGTACTTTTAGGTACTTGTGGGTACTTTTAGGTACTTTTGGGTACTTGTAGGTACTTGTAGGTACTTGTGGGTACTTGTAGGTACTTGTGGGTGCTTGTAGGTACTTGTGGGTTCTTGTAGGTACTTTTGGGTGCTTGTGGGTACTTGTGGGTACTTTTGGGTGCTTGTGGGTACTTGTAGGTACTTGTGGATACTTGTAGGTACTTGTGGGTACTTGTAGGTACTTGTGGGTACTTGTGGGTACTTGTAGGTACTTGTGGGTACTTATAGGTACTTGTGGGTACTTGTAGGTATTTGTGGGTACTTGTAGGTACTTGTGGGTACTTTTAGGTACTTTTGGGTACTTGTAGGTACTTGTAGGTACTTGTGGGTACTTGTAGGTACTTGTGGGTACTTGTAGGTACTTGTGGGTGCTTGTAGGTACTTGTGGGTACTTTTAGGTACTTGTGGGTACTTGTGGGTACTTGTGGGTACTTGTGGGTAATTGTGGGTGCTTGTGGGTGCTAATAGGTACTTGTGGGTGCTAATAGGTACTTGTGGGTACTTGTAGGTACTTGTGGGTACTTGTAGGTACTTTTGGGTACTTGTAGGTACTTGTGGGTACTTGTAGGTACTTGTGGGTGCTTGTAGGTACTTGTGGGTACTTGTAGGTACTTTTGGGTGCTTGTGGGTACTTGTGGGTACTTGTAGGTATTTGTGGGTACTTGTAGGTACTTGTGGGTACTTGTAGGTACTTGTGGGTACTTTTAGGTACTTGTGGGTATTTGTAGGTACTTGTGGGTACTTGTAGGTATTTGTGGGTACTTGTAGGTACTTGTGGGTACTTGTAGGTACTTGTGGGTACTTGTAGGTACTTGTAGATGCTTGTGGGTACTTGTGGGTGCTTGTGGGTACTTGTGGGTGCTTGTAGGTACTTGTGGGTACTTTTAGGTACTTGTGGGTACTTTTAGGTACTTTTGGGTACTTGTAGGTACTTGTGGGTACTTGTGGGTACTTGTAGGTACTTGTGGGTGCTTGTAGGTACTTGTGGGTACTTTTAGGTACTTGTGGGTAGTTGTGGGTACTTGTGGGTAATTGTGGGTGCTTGTGGGTGCTAATAGGTACTTGTGGGTGCTAATAGGTACTTGTGGGTACTTGTAGGTACTTGTGGGTACTTGTAGGTGATTTTGGGTACTTGTAGGTACTTGTGGGTACTTGTAGGTACTTGTGGGTGCTTGTAGGTACTTGTGGGTTCTTGTAGGTACTTTTGGGTGCTTGTGGGTACTTGTAGGTACTTGTGGATACTTGTAGGTACTTGTGGGTACTTGTAGGTACTTGTGGGTACTTGTAGGTACTTGTGGGTACTTGTAGGTACTTGTGGGTACTTGTAGGTATTTGTGGGTACTTGTAGGTACTTGTGGGTACTTTTAGGTACTTTTGGGTACTTGTAGGTACTTGTAGGTACTTGTGGGTACTTATAGGTACTTGTGGGTGCTTGTAGGTACTTGTGGGTACTTTTAGGTACTTGTGGGTACTTGTGGGTACTTGTGGGTAATTGTGGGTACTTCTAGGTACTTGTGGGTACTTTTGGGTACTTGTAGGTACTTGTAGGTACATGTAGGTACTTGTAGGTGCTTGTGGGTACTTGTAGGTACTTGTTAGTACTTGTAGGTACTTGTGGGTACTTGTGGGTACTTGTAGGTACTTGTGGGTACTTTTAGGTACTTGTGGGCACTTGTGGGTACTTGTGGTTACTTGTAGGTACTTGTAGATGCTTGAGGGTACTTGTAGGTACTTGTGGGTACTTGTGGGTGCTTGTGGGTACTTATGGGTGCTTGTAGGTACTTGTGGGTACTTGTGGGTACTTTTAGGTACTTGTGGGTACTTTTAGGTACTTTTGGGTACTTGTAGGTACTTGTAGGTACTTGTGGGTACTTGTAGGTACTTGTGGGTGCTTGTAGGTACTTGTGGGTTCTTGTAGGTACTTTTGGGTGCTTGTGGGTACTTGTGGGTACTTTTGGGTGCTTGTGGGTACTTGTAGGTACTTGTGGATACTTGTAGGTACTTGTGGGTACTTGTAGGTACTTGTGGGTACTTGTGGGTACTTGTAGGTACTTGTGGGTACTTATAGGTACTTGTGGGTACTTGTAGGTATTTGTGGGTACTTGTAGGTACTTGTGGGTACTTTTAGGTACTTTTGGGTACTTGTAGGTACTTGTAGGTACTTGTGGGTACTTGTAGGTACTTGTGGGTACTTGTAGGTACTTGTGGGTGCTTGTAGGTACTTGTGGGTACTTTTAGGTACTTGTGGGTACTTGTGGGTACTTGTGGGTACTTGTGGGTAATTGTGGGTGCTTGTGGGTGCTAATAGGTACTTGTGGGTGCTAATAGGTACTTGTGGGTACTTGTAGGTACTTGTGGGTACTTGTAGGTACTTTTGGGTACTTGTAGGTACTTGTGGGTACTTGTAGGTACTTGTGGGTGCTTGTAGGTACTTGTGGGTACTTGTAGGTACTTTTGGGTGCTTGTGGGTACTTGTGGGTACTTGTAGGTATTTGTGGGTACTTGTAGGTACTTGTGGGTACTTGTAGGTACTTGTGGGTACTTTTAGGTACTTGTGGGTATTTGTAGGTACTTGTGGGTACTTGTAGGTATTTGTGGGTACTTGTAGGTACTTGTGGGTACTTGTAGGTACTTGTGGGTACTTGTAGGTACTTGTGGGTACTTGTAGGTACTTGTGGGTGCTTGTGGGTACTTGTAGGTACTTGTGGGTGCTTGTAGGTACTTGTGGGTGCTTGTGCGTACTTGTAGGTACTTGTAGGTACTTGTGGGTGCTTGTGGGTACTTGTAGGTACTTGTGGGTACTTGTAGGTACTTGTGGGTACTTGTGGGTGCTTGTGGGTACTTGTGGGTGCTTGTAGGTGCTTGTGGGTGCTTGTAGGTGCTTGTGGGTGCTTGTAGGTGCTTGTGGGTGCTTGTAGGTACTTGTGGGTAATTGTAGGTACTTGTGGGTGATTGTAGGTACTTGTGGGTGCTTGTAGGTACTTGTGGGTGCTTGTAGGTACTTGTGGGTACTTGTGGGTGCTTGTGGGTACTTGTGGGTGCTTGTAGGTACTTGTGGGTACTTTTAGGTACTTGTGGGTACTTTTAGGTACTTTTGGGTACTTGTAGGTACTTGTAGGTACTTGTGGGTACTTGTAGGTACTTGTGGGTGCTTGTAGGTACTTGTGGGTACTTTTAGGTACTTTTGGGTAGTTGTGGGTACTTGTGGGTAATTGTGGGTGCTTGTGGGTGCTAATAGGTACTTGTGGGTGCTAATAGGTACTTGTGGGTACTTGTAGGTACTTGTGGGTACTTGTAGGTGCTTTTGGGTACTTGTAGGTACTTGTGGGTACTTGTAGGTACTTGTGGGTGCTTGTAGGTACTTGTGGGTTCTTGTAGGTACTTTTGGGTGCTTGTGGGTACTTGTAGGTACTTGTGGATACTTGTAGGTACTTGTGGGTACTTGTAGGTACTTGTGGGTACTTGTAGGTACTTGTGGGTACTTGTAGGTACTTGTGGGTACTTGTAGGTATTTGTGGGTACTTGTAGGTACTTGTGGGTACTTTTAGGTACTTTTGGGTACTTGTAGGTACTTGTAGGTACTTGTGGGTACTTATAGGTAATTGTGGGTGCTTGTAGGTACTTGTGGGTACTTTTAGGTACTTGTGGGTACTTGTGGGTACTTGTGGGTAATTGTGGGTACTTCTAGGTACTTGTGGGTACTTTTAGGTACTTTTGGGTACTTGTAGGTACTTGTAGGTACTTGTGGGTACTTATAGGTACTTGTGGGTGCTTGTAGGTACTTGTGGGTACTTTTAGGTACTTGTGGGTACTTGTGGGTACTTGTGGGTAATTGTGGGTACTTCTAGGTACTTGTGGGTACTTTTGGGTACTTGTAGGTACTTGTAGGTACATGTAGGTACTTGTAGGTGCTTGTGGGTACTTGTAGGTACTTGTGGGTACTTGTAGGTACTTGTGGGTACTTGTGGGTACTTGTAGGTACTTGTGGGTACTTGTAGGTACTTGTGGGCACTTGTGGGTACTTGTGGTTACTTGTAGGTACTTGTAGATGCTTGAGGGTACTTGTAGGTACTTGTGGGTACTTGTGGGTGCTTGTGGGTACTTATGGGTGCTTGTAGGTACTTGTGGGTACTTTTAGGTACTTGTGGGTACTTTTAGGTACTTTTGGGTACTTGTAGGTACTTGTAGGTACTTGTGGGTACTTGTAGGTACTTGTGGGTGCTTGTAGGTACTTGTGGGTTCTTGTAGGTACTTTTGGGTGCTTGTGGGTACTTGTGGGTACTTTTGGGTGCTTGTGGGTACTTGTAGGTACTTGTGGATACTTGTAGGTACTTGTGGGTACTTTTAGGTACTTGTGGGTATTTGTAGGTACTTGTGGGTACTTGTAGGTATTTGTGGGTACTTGTAGGTACTTGTGGGTACTTGTAGGTACTTGTGGGTACTTGTAGGTACTTGTGGGTACTTGTAGGTACTTGTGGGTGCTTGTGGGTACTTGTAGGTACTTGTGGGTGCTTGTAGGTACTTGTGGGTGCTTGTGCGTACTTGTAGGTACTTGTAGGTACTTGTGGGTGCTTGTGGGTACTTGTAGGTACTTGTGGGTACTTGTAGGTACTTGTGGGTACTTGTGGGTGCTTGTGGGTACTTGTGGGTGCTTGTAGGTGCTTGTGGGTGCTTGTAGGTGCTTGTGGGTGCTTGTAGGTGCTTGTGGGTGCTTGTAGGTACTTGTGGGTAATTGTAGGTACTTGTGGGTGATTGTAGGTACTTGTGGGTGCTTGTAGGTACTTGTGGGTGCTTGTAGGTACTTGTGGGTACTTGTGGGTGCTTGTGGGTACTTGTGGGTGCTTGTAGGTACTTGTGGGTACTTTTAGGTACTTGTGGGTACTTTTAGGTACTTTTGGGTACTTGTAGGTACTTGTAGGTACTTGTGGGTACTTGTAGGTACTTGTGGGTGCTTGTAGGTACTTGTGGGTACTTTTAGGTACTTGTGGGTAGTTGTGGGTACTTGTGGGTAATTGTGGGTGCTTGTGGGTGCTAATAGGTACTTGTGGGTGCTAATAGGTACTTGTGGGTACTTGTAGGTACTTGTGGGTACTTGTAGGTGCTTTTGGGTGCTTGTAGGTACTTGTGGGTTCTTGTAGGTACTTTTGGGTGCTTGTGGGTACTTGTAGGTACTTGTGGATACTTGTAGGTACTTGTGGGTACTTGTAGGTACTTGTGGGTACTTGTAGGTACTTGTGGGTACTTGTAGGTACTTGTGGGTACTTGTAGGTATTTGTGGGTACTTGTAGGTACTTGTGGGTACTTTTAGGTACTTTTGGGTACTTGTAGGTACTTGTAGGTACTTGTGGGTACTTATAGGTAATTGTGGGTGCTTGTAGGTACTTGTGGGTACTTTTAGGTACTTGTGGGTACTTGTGGGTACTTGTGGGTAATTGTGGGTACTTGTGGGTACTTTTAGGTACTTGTGGGTGCTTGTAGGTACTTGTGGGTACTTTTAGGTACTTGTGGGTACTTGTGGGTACTTGTGGGTACTTGTGGGTAATTGTGGGTGCTTGTGGGTGCTAATAGGTACTTGTGGGTGCTAATAGGTACTTGTGGGTACTTGTAGGTACTTGTGGGTACTTGTAGGTACTTTTGGGTACTTGTAGGTACTTGTGGGTACTTGTAGGTACTTGTGGGTGCTTGTAGGTACTTGTGGGTACTTGTAGGTACTTTTGGGTGCTTGTGGGTACTTGTGGGTACTTGTAGGTATTTGTGGGTACTTGTAGGTACTTGTGGGTACTTGTAGGTACTTGTGGGTACTTTTAGGTACTTGTGGGTATTTGTAGGTACTTGTGGGTACTTGTAGGTATTTGTGGGTACTTGTAGGTACTTGTGGGTACTTGTAGGTACTTGTGGGTACTTGTAGGTACTTGTGGGTACTTGTAGGTACTTGTGGGTGCTTGTGGGTACTTGTAGGTACTTGTGGGTGCTTGTAGGTACTTGTGGGTGCTTGTGCGTACTTGTAGGTACTTGTAGGTACTTGTGGGTACTTGTAGGTACTTGTAGGTACTTGTAGGTACTTGTGGGTACTTATAGGTACTTGTGGGTGCTTGTAGGTACTTGTGGGTACTTTTAGGTACTTGTGGGTACTTGTGGGTACTTGTGGGTAATTGTGGGTACTTCTAGGTACTTGTGGGTACTTTTGGGTACTTGTAGGTACTTGTAGGTACATGTAGGTACTTGTAGGTGCTTGTGGGTACTTGTAGGTACTTGTGGGTACTTGTAGGTACTTGTGGGTACTTGTGGGTACTTGTAGGTACTTGTGGGTACTTGTAGGTACTTGTGGGCACTTGTGGGTACTTGTGGTTACTTGTAGGTACTTGTAGATGCTTGAGGGTACTTGTAGGTACTTGTGGGTACTTGTGGGTGCTTGTGGGTACTTATGGGTGCTTGTAGGTACTTGTGGGTACTTTTAGGTACTTGTGGGTACTTTTAGGTACTTTTGGGTACTTGTAGGTACTTGTAGGTACTTGTGGGTACTTGTAGGTACTTGTGGGTGCTTGTAGGTACTTGTGGGTTCTTGTAGGTACTTTTGGGTGCTTGTGGGTACTTGTGGGTACTTTTGGGTGCTTGTGGGTACTTGTAGGTACTTGTGGATACTTGTAGGTACTTGTGGGTACTTTTAGGTACTTGTGGGTATTTGTAGGTACTTGTGGGTACTTGTAGGTATTTGTGGGTACTTGTAGGTACTTGTGGGTACTTGTAGGTACTTGTGGGTACTTGTAGGTACTTGTGGGTACTTGTAGGTACTTGTGGGTGCTTGTGGGTACTTGTAGGTACTTGTGGGTGCTTGTAGGTACTTGTGGGTGCTTGTGCGTACTTGTAGGTACTTGTAGGTACTTGTGGGTGCTTGTGGGTACTTGTAGGTACTTGTGGGTACTTGTAGGTACTTGTGGGTACTTGTGGGTGCTTGTGGGTACTTGTGGGTGCTTGTAGGTGCTTGTGGGTGCTTGTAGGTGCTTGTGGGTGCTTGTAGGTGCTTGTGGGTGCTTGTAGGTACTTGTGGGTAATTGTAGGTACTTGTGGGTGATTGTAGGTACTTGTGGGTGCTTGTAGGTACTTGTGGGTGCTTGTAGGTACTTGTGGGTACTTGTGGGTGCTTGTGGGTACTTGTGGGTGCTTGTAGGTACTTGTGGGTACTTTTAGGTACTTGTGGGTACTTTTAGGTACTTTTGGGTACTTGTAGGTACTTGTAGGTACTTGTGGGTACTTGTAGGTACTTGTGGGTGCTTGTAGGTACTTGTGGGTACTTTTAGGTACTTGTGGGTAGTTGTGGGTACTTGTGGGTAATTGTGGGTGCTTGTGGGTGCTAATAGGTACTTGTGGGTGCTAATAGGTACTTGTGGGTACTTGTAGGTACTTGTGGGTACTTGTAGGTGCTTTTGGGTACTTGTAGGTACTTGTGGGTACTTGTAGGTACTTGTGGGTGCTTGTAGGTACTTGTGGGTTCTTGTAGGTACTTTTGGGTGCTTGTGGGTACTTGTAGGTACTTGTGGATACTTGTAGGTACTTGTGGGTACTTGTAGGTACTTGTGGGTACTTGTAGGTACTTGTGGGTACTTGTAGGTACTTGTGGGTACTTGTAGGTATTTGTGGGTACTTGTAGGTACTTGTGGGTACTTTTAGGTACTTTTGGGTACTTGTAGGTACTTGTAGGTACTTGTGGGTACTTATAGGTAATTGTGGGTGCTTGTAGGTACTTGTGGGTACTTTTAGGTACTTGTGGGTACTTGTGGGTAATTGTGGGTACTTCTAGGTACTTGTGGGTACTTTTAGGTACTTTTGGGTACTTGTAGGTACTTGTAGGTACTTGTGGGTACTTATAGGTACTTGTGGGTGCTTGTAGGTACTTGTGGGTACTTTTAGGTACTTGTGGGTACTTGTGGGTACTTGTGGGTAATTGTGGGTACTTCTAGGTACTTGTGGGTACTTTTGGGTACTTGTAGGTACTTGTAGGTACATGTAGGTACTTGTAGGTGCTTGTGGGTACTTGTAGGTACTTGTGGGTACTTGTAGGTACTTGTGGGTACTTGTGGTTACTTGTAGGTACTTGTAGATGCTTGAGGGTACTTGTAGGTACTTGTGGGTACTTGTGGGTGCTTGTGGGTACTTATGGGTGCTTGTAGGTACTTGTGGGTACTTTTAGGTACTTGTGGGTACTTTTAGGTACTTGTGGGTACTTTTAGGTACTTTTGGGTACTTGTAGGTACTTGTAGGTACTTGTGGGTACTTGTAGGTACTTGTGGGTGCTTGTAGGTACTTGTGGGTTCTTGTAGGTACTTTTGGGTGCTTGTGGGTACTTGTGGGTACTTTTGGGTGCTTGTGGGTACTTGTAGGTACTTGTGGATACTTGTAGGTACTTGTGGGTACTTGTAGGTACTTGTGGGTACTTGTAGGTACTTGTGGGTACTTATAGGTACTTGTGGGTACTTGTAGGTATTTGTGGGTACTTGTAGGTACTTGTGGGTACTTTTAGGTACTTTTGGGTACTTGTAGGTACTTGTAGGTACTTGTGGGTACTTGTAGGTACTTGTGGGTACTTGTAGGTACTTGTGGGTGCTTGTAGGTACTTGTGGGTACTTTTAGGTACTTGTGGGTACTTGTGGGTACTTGTGGGTACTTGTGGGTAATTGTGGGTGCTTGTGGGTGCTAATAGGTACTTGTGGGTGCTAATAGGTACTTGTGGGTACTTGTAGGTACTTGTGGGTACTTGTAGGTACTTTTGGGTACTTGTAGGTACTTGTGGGTACTTGTAGGTACTTGTGGGTGCTTGTAGGTACTTGTGGGTACTTGTAGGTACTTTTGGGTGCTTGTGGGTACTTGTGGGTACTTGTAGGTATTTGTGGGTACTTGTAGGTACTTGTGGGTACTTGTAGGTACTTGTGGGTACTTTTAGGTACTTGTGGGTATTTGTAGGTACTTGTGGGTACTTGTAGGTATTTGTGGGTACTTGTAGGTACTTGTGGGTACTTGTAGGTACTTGTGGGTACTTGTAGGTACTTGTGGGTACTTGTAGGTACTTGTGGGTGCTTGTGGGTACTTGTAGGTACTTGTGGGTGCTTGTAGGTACTTGTGGGTGCTTGTGCGTACTTGTAGGTACTTGTAGGTACTTGTGGGTGCTTGTGGGTACTTGTAGGTACTTGTGGGTACTTGTAGGTACTTGTGGGTACTTGTGGGTGCTTGTGGGTACTTGTGGGTGCTTGTAGGTGCTTGTGGGTGCTTGTAGGTGCTTGTGGGTGCTTGTAGGTGCTTGTGGGTGCTTGTAGGTACTTGTGGGTAATTGTAGGTACTTGTGGGTGATTGTAGGTACTTGTGGGTGCTTGTAGGTACTTGTGGATGCTTGTAGGTACTTGTGGGTACTTGTGGGTGCTTGTGGGTACTTGTGGGTGCTTGTAGGTACTTGTGGGTACTTTTAGGTACTTGTGGGTACTTTTAGGTACTTTTGGGTACTTGTAGGTACTTGTAGGTACTTGTGGGTGCTTGTAGGTACTTGTGGGTACTTTTAGGTACTTGTGGGTACTTGTGGGTACTTGTGGGTAATTGTGGGTACTTCTAGGTACTTGTGGGTACTTTTGGGTACTTGTAGGTACTTGTAGGTACATGTAGGTACTTGTAGGTGCTTGTGGGTACTTGTAGGTACTTGTGGGTACTTGTAGGTACTTGTGGGTACTTGTGGTTACTTGTAGGTACTTGTAGATGCTTGAGGGTACTTGTAGGTACTTGTGGGTACTTGTGGGTGCTTGTGGGTACTTATGGGTGCTTGTAGGTACTTGTGGGTACTTTTAGGTACTTGTGGGTACTTTTAGGTACTTTTGGGTACTTGTAGGTACTTGTAGGTACTTGTGGGTACTTGTAGGTACTTGTGGGTGCTTGTAGGTACTTGTGGGTTCTTGTAGGTACTTTTGGGTGCTTGTGGGTACTTGTGGGTACTTTTGGGTGCTTGTGGGTACTTGTAGGTACTTGTGGATACTAGTAGGTACTTGTGGGTACTTGTAGGTACTTGTGGGTACTTGTAGGTACTTGTGGGTACTTATAGGTACTTGTGGGTACTTGTAGGTATTTGTGGGTACTTGTAGGTACTTGTGGGTACTTTTAGGTACTTTTGGGTACTTGTAGGTACTTGTAGGTACTTGTGGGTACTTGTAGGTACTTGTGGGTACTTGTAGGTACTTGTGGGTGCTTGTAGGTACTTGTGGGTACTTTTAGGTACTTGTGGGTACTTGTGGGTACTTGTGGGTACTTGTGGGTAATTGTGGGTGCTTGTGGGTGCTAATAGGTACTTGTGGGTGCTAATAGGTACTTGTGGGTACTTGTAGGTACTTGTGGGTACTTGTAGGTACTTTTGGGTACTTGTAGGTACTTGTGGGTACTTGTAGGTACTTGTGGGTGCTTGTAGGTACTTGTGGGTACTTGTAGGTACTTTTGGGTGCTTGTGGGTACTTGTGGGTACTTGTAGGTATTTGTGGGTACTTGTAGGTACTTGTGGGTACTTGTAGGTACTTGTGGGTACTTTTAGGTACTTGTGGGTATTTGTAGGTACTTGTGGGTACTTGTAGGTATTTGTGGGTACTTGTAGGTACTTGTGGGTACTTGTAGGTACTTGTGGGTACTTGTAGGTACTTGTGGGTACTTGTAGGTACTTGTGGGTGCTTGTGGGTACTTGTAGGTACTTGTGGGTGCTTGTAGGTACTTGTGGGTGCTTGTGCGTACTTGTAGGTACTTGTAGGTACTTGTGGGTGCTTGTGGGTACTTGTAGGTACTTGTGGGTACTTGTAGGTACTTGTGGGTACTTGTGGGTGCTTGTGGGTACTTGTGGGTGCTTGTAGGTGCTTGTGGGTGCTTGTAGGTGCTTGTGGGTGCTTGTAGGTGCTTGTGGGTGCTTGTAGGTACTTGTGGGTAATTGTAGGTACTTGTGGGTGATTGTAGGTACTTGTGGGTGCTTGTAGGTACTTGTGGATGCTTGTAGGTACTTGTGGGTACTTGTGGGTGCTTGTGGGTACTTGTGGGTGCTTGTAGGTACTTGTGGGTACTTTTAGGTACTTGTGGGTACTTTTAGGTACTTTTGGGTACTTGTAGGTACTTGTAGGTACTTGTGGGTACTTGTAGGTACTTGTGGGTGCTTGTAGGTACTTGTGGGTACTTTTAGGTACTTGTGGGTAGTTGTGGGTACTTGTGGGTAATTGTGGGTGCTTGTGGGTGCTAATAGGTACTTGTGGGTGCTAATAGGTACTTGTGGGTACTTGTAGGTACTTGTGGGTACTTGTAGGTGCTTTTGGGTACTTGTAGGTACTTGTGGGTACTTGTAGGTACTTGTGGGTGCTTGTAGGTACTTGTGGGTTCTTGTAGGTACTTTTGGGTGCTTGTGGGTACTTGTAGGTACTTGTGGATACTTGTAGGTACTTGTGGGTACTTGTAGGTACTTGTGGGTACTTGTAGGTACTTGTGGGTACTTGTAGGTACTTGTGGGTACTTGTAGGTATTTGTGGGTACTTGTAGGTACTTGTGGGTACTTTTAGGTACTTTTGGGTACTTGTAGGTACTTGTAGGTACTTGTGGGTACTTATAGGTAATTGTGGGTGCTTGTAGGTACTTGTGGGTACTTTTAGGTACTTGTGGGTACTTGTAGGTACTTGTGGGTGCTTGTGGGTACTTGTAGGTACTTGTGGGTGCTTGTAGGTACTTGTGGGTGCTTGTGCGTACTTGTAGGTACTTGTAGGTACTTGTGGGTGCTTGTGGGTACTTGTAGGTACTTGTGGGTACTTGTAGGTACTTGTGGGTACTTGTGGGTGCTTGTGGGTACTTGTGGGTGCTTGTAGGTGCTTGTGGGTGCTTGTAGGTGCTTGTGGGTGCTTGTAGGTGCTTTTGGGTGCTTGTAGGTACTTGTGGGTAATTGTAGGTACTTGTGGGTGATTGTAGGTACTTGTGGGTGCTTGTAGGTACTTGTGGGTGCTTGTAGGTACTTGTGGGTACTTGTGGGTGCTTGTGGGTACTTGTGGGTGCTTGTAGGTACTTGTGGGTACTTTTAGGTACTTGTGGGTACTTTTAGGTACTTTTGGGTACTTGTAGGTACTTGTAGGTACTTGTGGGTACTTGTAGGTACTTGTGGGTGCTTGTAGGTACTTGTGGGTACTTTTAGGTACTTGTGGGTAGTTGTGGGTACTTGTGGGTAATTGTGGGTGCTTTTGGGTGCTAATAGGTACTTGTGGGTGCTAATAGGTACTTGTGGGTACTTGTAGGTACTTGTGGGTACTTGTAGGTGCTTTTGGGTACATGTAGGTACTTGTGGGTACTTGTAGGTACTTGTGGGTGCTTGTAGGTACTTGTGGGTTCTTGTAGGTACTTTTGGGTGCTTGTGGGTACTTGTAGGTACTTGTGGATACTTGTAGGTACTTGTGGGTACTTGTAGGTACTTGTGGGTACTTGTAGGTACTTGTGGGTACTTGTAGGTACTTGTGGGTACTTGTAGGTATTTGTGGGTACTTGTAGGTACTTGTGGGTACTTTTAGGTACTTTTGGGTACTTGTAGGTACTTGTAGGTACTTGTGGGTACTTATAGGTACTTGTGGGTGCCTGTAGGTACTTGTGGGTACTTTTAGGTACTTGTGGGTACTTGTGGGTACTTGTGGGTAATTGTGGGTACTTCTAGGTACTTGTGGGTACTTTTGGGTACTTGTAGGTACTTGTAGGTACATGTAGGTACTTGTAGGTGCTTGTGGGTACTTGTAGGTACTTGTGGGTACTTGTAGGTACTTGTGGGTACTTGTGGGTACTTGTAGGTACTTGTGGGTACTTGTAGGTACTTGTGGGCACTTGTGGGTACTTGTGGTTACTTGTAGGTACTTGTAGATGCTTGAGGGTACTTGTAGGTACTTGTGGGTACTTGTGGGTGCTTGTGGGTACTTATGGGTGCTTGTAGGTACTTGTGGGTACTTTTAGGTACTTGTGGGTACTTTTAGGTACTTTTGGGTACTTGTAGGTACTTGTAGGTACTTGTGGGTACTTGTAGGTACTTGTGGGTGCTTGTAGGTACTTGTGGGTGCTTGTGCGTACTTGTAGGTACTTGTAGGTACTTGTGGGTGCTTGTGGGTACTTGTAGGTACTTGTGGGTACTTGTGGGTGCTTGTAGGTACTTGTGGGTACTTGTGGGTGCTTGTGGGTACTTGTGGGTGCTTGTAGGTACTTGTGGGTACTTTTAGGTACTTGTGGGTACTTTTAGGTACTTTTGGGTACTTGTAGGTACTTGTAGGTACTTGTGGGTACTTGTAGGTACTTGTGGGTGCTTGTAGGTACTTGTGGGTACTTTTAGGTACTTGTGGGTAGTTGTGGGTACTTGTGGGTAATTGTGGGTGCTTGTGGGTGCTAATAGGTACTTGTGGGTGCTAATAGGTACTTGTGGGTACTTGTAGGTACTTGTGGGTACTTGTAGGTGCTTTTGGGTACTTGTAGGTACTTGTGGGTACTTGTAGGTACTTGTGGGTGCTTGTAGGTACTTGTGGGTTCTTGTAGGTACTTTTGGGTGCTTGTGGGTACTTGTAGGTACTTGTGGATACTTGTAGGTACTTGTGGGTACTTGTAGGTACTTGTGGGTACTTGTAGGTACTTGTGGGTACTTGTAGGTACTTGTGGGTACTTGTAGGTATTTGTGGGTACTTGTAGGTACTTGTGGGTACTTTTAGGTACTTTTGGGTACTTGTAGGTACTTGTAGGTACTTGTGGGTACTTATAGGTACTTGTGGGTGCCTGTAGGTACTTGTGGGTACTTTTAGGTACTTGTGGGTACTTGTGGGTACTTGTGGGTACTTGTGGGTAATTGTGGGTACTTCTAGGTACTTGTGGGTACTTTTGGGTACTTGTAGGTACTTGTAGGTACATGTAGGTACTTGTAGGTGCTTGTGGGTACTTGTAGGTACTTGTGGGTACTTGTAGGTACTTGTGGGTACTTGTGGGTACTTGTAGGTACTTGTGGGTACTTGTAGGTACTTGTGGGCACTTGTGGGTACTTGTGGTTACTTGTAGGTACTTGTAGATGCTTGAGGGTACTTGTAGGTACTTGTGGGTACTTGTGGGTGCTTGTGGGTACTTATGGGTGCTTGTAGGTACTTGTGGGTACTTTTAGGTACTTGTGGGTACTTTTAGGTACTTTTGGGTACTTGTAGGTACTTGTAGGTACTTGTGGGTACTTGTAGGTACTTGTGGGTGCTTGTAGGTACTTGTGGGTTCTTGTAGGTACTTTTGGGTGCTTGTGGGTACTTGTGGGTACTTTTGGGTGCTTGTGGGTACTTGTAGGTACTTGTGGATACTTGTAGGTACTTGTGGGTACTTGTAATACTTGTGGGTACTTGTAGGTACTTGTGGGTACTTATAGGTACTTGTGGGTACTTGTAGGTATTTGTGGGTACTTGTGGGTACTTTTAGGTACTTTTGGGTACTTGTAGGTACTTGTAGGTACTTGTGGGTACTTGTAGGTACTTGTGGGTACTTGTAGGTACTTGTGGGTGCTTGTAGGTACTTGTGGGTACTTTTAGGTACTTGTGGGTACTTGTGGGTAATTGTGGGTGCTTGTGGGTGCTAATAGGTACTTGTGGGTGCTAATAGGTACTTGTGGGTACTTGTAGGTACTTGTGGGTACTTGTAGGTACTTGTGGGTGCTTGTAGGTACTTGTGGGTTCTTGTAGGTACTTTTGGGTGCTTGTGGGTACTTGTGGGTACTTGTAGGTATTTGTGGGTACTTGTAGGTACTTGTGGGTACTTGTAGGTACTTGTGGGTACTTTTAGGTACTTGTGGGTATTTGTAGGTACTTGTGGGTACTTGTAGGTATTTGTGGGTACTTGTAGGTACTTGTGGGTACTTGTGGGTACTTGTGGGTACTTGTGGGTAATTGTGGGTACTTCTAGGTACTTGTGGGTACTTTTGGGTACTTGTAGGTACTTGTAGGTACATGTAGGTACTTGTAGGTGCTTGTGGGTACTTGTAGGTACTTGTGGGTACTTGTAGGTACTTGTGGGTACTTGTGGGTACTTGTAGGTACTTGTGGGTACTTGTAGGTACTTGTGGGCACTTGTGGGTACTTGTGGTTACTTGTAGGTACTTGTAGATGCTTGAGGGTACTTGTAGGTACTTGTGGGTACTTGTGGGTGCTTGTGGGTACTTATGGGTGCTTGTAGGTACTTGTGGGTACTTTTAGGTACTTGTGGGTACTTTTAGGTACTTTTGGGTACTTGTAGGTACTTGTAGGTACTTGTGGGTACTTGTAGGTACTTGTGGGTGCTTGTAGGTACTTGTGGGTTCTTGTAGGTACTTTTGGGTGCTTGTGGGTACTTGTGGGTACTTTTGGGTGCTTGTGGGTACTTGTAGGTACTTGTGGATACTTGTAGGTACTTGTGGGTACTTGTAGGTACTTGTGGGTACTTGTAGGTACTTGTGGGTACTTATAGGTACTTGTGGGTACTTGTAGGTATTTGTGGGTACTTGTGGGTACTTTTAGGTACTTTTGGGTACTTGTAGGTACTTGTAGGTACTTGTGGGTACTTGTAGGTACTTGTGGGTACTTGTAGGTACTTGTGGGTGCTTGTAGGTACTTGTGGGTACTTTTAGGTACTTGTGGGTACTTGTGGGTAATTGTGGGTGCTTGTGGGTGCTAATAGGTACTTGTGGGTGCTAATAGGTACTTGTGGGTACTTGTAGGTACTTGTGGGTACTTGTAGGTACTTGTGGGTACTTGTAGGTGCTTTTGGGTACTTGTAGGTACTTGTGGGTACTTGTAGGTACTTGTGGGTGCTTGTAGGTACTTGTGGGTTCTTGTAGGTACTTTTGGGTGCTTGTGGGTACTTGTAGGTACTTGTGGATACTTGTAGGTACTTGTGGGTACTTGTAGGTACTTGTGGGTACTTGTAGGTACTTGTGGGTACTTGTAGGTACTTGTGGGTACTTGTAGGTATTTGTGGGTACTTGTAGGTACTTGTGGGTACTTTTAGGTACTTTTGGGTACTTGTAGGTACTTGTAGGTACTTGTGGGTACTTATAGGTAATTGTGGGTGCTTGTAGGTACTTGTGGGTACTTTTAGGTACTTGTGGGTACTTGTGGGTACTTGTGGGTAATTGTGGGTACTTCTAGGTACTTGTGGGTACTTTTGGGTACTTGTAGGTACTTGTAGGTACATGTAGGTACTTGTAGGTGCTTGTGGGTACTTGTAGGTACTTGTGGGTACTTGTAGGTACTTGTGGGTACTTGTGGGTACTTGTAGGTACTTGTGGGTACTTGTAGGTACTTGTGGGCACTTGTGGGTACTTGTAGGTATTTGTGGGTACTTGTAGGTACTTGTGGGTACTTGTAGGTACTTGTGGGTACTTTTAGGTACTTGTGGGTATTTGTAGGTACTTGTGGGTACTTGTAGGTATTTGTGGGTACTTGTAGGTACTTGTGGGTACTTGTAGGTACTTGTGGGTACTTGTAGGTACTTGTGGGTACTTGTAGGTACTTGTGGGTACTTGTAGGTACTTGTGGGTGCTTGTGGGTACTTGTAGGTACTTGTGGGTGCTTGTAGGTACTTGTGGGTGCTTGTGCGTACTTGTAGGTACTTGTAGGTACTTGTGGGTGCTTGTGGGTACTTGTAGGTACTTGTGGGTACTTGTAGGTACTTGTGGGTACTTGTGGGTGCTTGTGGGTACTTGTGGGTGCTTGTAGGTGCTTGTGGGTGCTTGTAGGTGCTTGTGGGTGCTTGTAGGTGCTTTTGGGTGCTTGTAGGTACTTGTGGGTAATTGTAGGTACTTGTGGGTGATTGTAGGTACTTGTGGGTGCTTGTAGGTACTTGTGGGTGCTTGTAGGTACTTGTGGGTACTTGTGGGTGCTTGTGGGTACTTGTGGGTGCTTGTAGGTACTTGTGGGTACTTTTAGGTACTTGTGGGTACATTTAGGTACTTTTGGGTACTTGTAGGTACTTGTAGGTACTTGTGGGTACTTGTAGGTACTTGTGGGTGCTTGTAGGTACTTGTGGGTACTTTTAGGTACTTGTGGGTAGTTGTGGGTACTTGTGGGTAATTGTGGGTGCTTGTGGGTGCTAATAGGTACTTGTGGGTGCTAATAGGTACTTGTGGGTACTTGTAGGTACTTGTGGGTACTTGTAGGTACTTGTGGGTACTTGTAGGTACTTGTGGGTGCTTGTAGGTACTTGTGGGTTCTTGTAGGTACTTTTGGGTGCTTGTGGGTACTTGTAGGTACTTGTGGATACTTGTAGGTACTTGTGGGTACTTGTAGGTACTTGTGGGTACTTGTAGGTACTTGTGGGTACTTGTAGGTACTTGTGGGTACTTGTAGGTATTTGTGGGTACTTGTAGGTACTTGTGGGTACTTTTAGGTACTTTTGGGTACTTGTAGGTACTTGTAGGTACTTGTGGGTACTTATAGGTACTTGTGGGTGCCTGTAGGTACTTGTGGGTACTTTTAGGTACTTGTGGGTACTTGTGGGTAATTGTGGGTACTTCTAGGTACTTGTGGGTACTTTTGGGTACTTGTAGGTACTTGTAGGTACATGTAGGTACTTGTAGGTGCTTGTGGGTACTTGTAGGTACTTGTGGGTACTTGTAGGTACTTGTGGGTACTTGTGGGTACTTGTAGGTACTTGTGGGTACTTGTAGGTACTTGTGGGCACTTGTGGGTACTTGTGGTTACTTGTAGGTACTTGTAGATGCTTGAGGGTACTTGTAGGTACTTGTGGGTACTTGTGGGTGCTTGTGGGTACTTATGGGTGCTTGTAGGTACTTGTGGGTACTTTTAGGTACTTGTGGGTACTTTTAGGTACTTTTGGGTACTTGTAGGTACTTGTAGGTACTTGTGGGTACTTGTAGGTACTTGTGGGTGCTTGTAGGTACTTGTGGGTGCTTGTGCGTACTTGTAGGTACTTGTAGGTACTTGTGGGTGCTTGTGGGTACTTGTAGGTACTTGTGGGTACTTGTAGGTACTTGTGGGTACTTGTGGGTGCTTGTGGGTACTTGTGGGTGCTTGTAGGTGCTTGTGGGTGCTTGTAGGTGCTTGTGGGTGCTTGTAGGTGCTTGTGGGTGCTTGTAGGTACTTGTGGGTAATTGTAGGTACTTGTGGGTGATTGTAGGTACTTGTGGGTGCTTGTAGGTACTTGTGGGTGCTTGTAGGTACTTGTGGGTACTTGTGGGTGCTTGTGGGTACTTGTGGGTGCTTGTAGGTACTTGTGGGTACTTTTAGGTACTTGTGGGTACTTTTAGGTACTTTTGGGTACTTGTAGGTACTTGTAGGTACTTGTGGGTACTTGTAGGTACTTGTGGGTGCTTGTAGGTACTTGTGGGTACTTTTAGGTACTTGTGGGTAGTTGTGGGTACTTGTGGGTAATTGTGGGTGCTTGTGGGTGCTAATAGGTACTTGTGGGTGCTAATAGGTACTTGTGGGTACTTGTAGGTACTTGTGGGTACTTGTAGGTGCTTTTGGGTACTTGTAGGTACTTGTGGGTACTTGTAGGTACTTGTGGGTGCTTGTAGGTACTTGTGGGTTCTTGTAGGTACTTTTGGGTGCTTGTGGGTACTTGTAGGTACTTGTGGATACTTGTAGGTACTTGTGGGTACTTGTAGGTACTTGTGGGTACTTGTAGGTACTTGTGGGTACTTGTAGGTACTTGTGGGTACTTGTAGGTATTTGTGGGTACTTGTAGGTACTTGTGGGTACTTTTAGGTACTTTTGGGTACTTGTAGGTACTTGTAGGTACTTGTGGGTACTTATAGGTAATTGTGGGTGCTTGTAGGTACTTGTGGGTACTTTTAGGTACTTGTGGGTACTTGTGGGTACTTGTGGGTAATTGTGGGTACTTCTAGGTACTTGTGGGTACTTTTGGGTACTTGTAGGTACTTGTAGGTACATGTAGGTACTTGTAGGTGCTTGTGGGTACTTGTAGGTACTTGTGGGTACTTGTGGGTACTTGTGGGTAATTGTGGGTACTTCTAGGTACTTGTGGGTACTTTTGGGTACTTGTAGGTACTTGTAGGTACATGTAGGTACTTGTAGGTGCTTGTGGGTACTTGTAGGTACTTGTGGATACTTGTAGGTACTTGTGGGTACTTGTAGGTACTTGTGGGTACTTGTAGGTACTTGTGGGTACTTGTAGGTACTTGTGGGTACTTGTAGGTATTTGTGGGTACTTGTAGGTACTTGTGGGTACTTTTAGGTACTTTTGGGTACTTGTAGGTACTTGTAGGTACTTGTGGGTACTTATAGGTACTTGTGGGTGCCTGTAGGTACTTGTGGGTACTTTTAGGTACTTGTGGGTACTTGTGGGTAATTGTGGGTACTTCTAGGTACTTGTGGGTACTTTTGGGTACTTGTAGGTACTTGTAGGTACATGTAGGTACTTGTAGGTGCTTGTGGGTACTTGTAGGTACTTGTGGGTACTTGTAGGTACTTGTGGGTACTTGTGGGTACTTGTAGGTACTTGTGGGTACTTGTAGGTACTTGTGGGCACTTGTGGGTACTTGTGGTTACTTGTAGGTACTTGTAGATGCTTGAGGGTACTTGTAGGTACTTGTGGGTACTTGTGGGTGCTTGTGGGTACTTATGGGTGCTTGTAGGTACTTGTGGGTACTTTTAGGTACTTGTGGGTACTTTTAGGTACTTTTGGGTACTTGTAGGTACTTGTAGGTACTTGTGGGTACTTGTAGGTACTTGTGGGTGCTTGTAGGTACTTGTGGGTGCTTGTGCGTACTTGTAGGTACTTGTAGGTACTTGTGGGTGCTTGTGGGTACTTGTAGGTACTTGTGGGTACTTGTAGGTACTTGTGGGTACTTGTGGGTGCTTGTGGGTACTTGTGGGTGCTTGTAGGTGCTTGTGGGTGCTTGTAGGTGCTTGTGGGTGCTTGTAGGTGCTTGTGGGTGCTTGTAGGTACTTGTGGGTAATTGTAGGTACTTGTGGGTGATTGTAGGTACTTGTGGGTGCTTGTAGGTACTTGTGGGTGCTTGTAGGTACTTGTGGGTACTTGTGGGTGCTTGTGGGTACTTGTGGGTGCTTGTAGGTACTTGTGGGTACTTTTAGGTACTTGTGGGTACTTTTAGGTACTTTTGGGTACTTTTAGGTACTTGTAGGTACTTGTGGGTACTTGTAGGTACTTGTGGGTGCTTGTAGGTACTTGTGGGTACTTTTAGGTACTTGTGGGTAGTTGTGGGTACTTGTGGGTAATTGTGGGTGCTTGTGGGTGCTAATAGGTACTTGTGGGTGCTAATAGGTACTTGTGGGTACTTGTAGGTACTTGTGGGTACTTGTAGGTGCTTTTGGGTACTTGTAGGTACTTGTGGGTACTTGTAGGTACTTGTGGGTGCTTGTAGGTACTTGTGGGTTCTTGTAGGTACTTTTGGGTGCTTGTGGGTACTTGTAGGTACTTGTGGATACTTGTAGGTACTTGTGGGTACTTGTAGGTACTTGTGGGTACTTGTAGGTACTTGTGGGTACTTGTAGGTACTTGTGGGTACTTGTAGGTATTTGTGGGTACTTGTAGGTACTTGTGGGTACTTTTAGGTACTTTTGGGTACTTGTAGGTACTTGTAGGTACTTCTGGGTACTTATAGGTAATTGTGGGTGCTTGTAGGTACTTGTGGGTACTTTTAGGTACTTGTGGGTACTTGTGGGTACTTGTGGGTAATTGTGGGTACTTCTAGGTACTTGTGGGTACTTTTGGGTACTTGTAGGTACTTGTAGGTACATGTAGGTACTTGTAGGTGCTTGTGGGTACTTGTAGGTACTTGTGGGTACTTGTAGGTACTTGTGGGTACTTGTGGGTACTTGTAGGTACTTGTGGGTACTTGTAGGTACTTGTGGGCACTTGTGGGTACTTGTAGGTATTTGTGGGTACTTGTAGGTACTTGTGGGTACTTGTAGGTACTTGTGGGTACTTTTAGGTACTTGTGGGTATTTGTAGGTACTTGTGGGTACTTGTAGGTATTTGTGGGTACTTGTAGGTACTTGTGGGTACTTGTAGGTACTTGTGGGTACTTGTAGGTACTTGTGGGTACTTGTAGGTACTTGTGGGTGCTTGTGGGTACTTGTAGGTACTTGTGGGTACTTGTAGGTACTTGTGGGTGCTTGTGCGTACTTGTAGGTACTTGTAGGTACTTGTGGGTGCTTGTGGGTACTTGTAGGTACTTGTGGGTACTTGTAGGTACTTGTGGGTACTTGTGGGTGCTTGTGGGTACTTGTGGGTGCTTGTAGGTGCTTGTGGGTGCTTGTAGGTGCTTGTGGGTGCTTGTAGGTGCTTTTGGGTGCTTGTAGGTACTTGTGGGTAATTGTAGGTACTTGTGGGTGATTGTAGGTACTTGTGGGTGCTTGTAGGTACTTGTGGGTGCTTGTAGGTACTTGTGGGTACTTGTGGGTGCTTGTGGGTACTTGTGGGTGCTTGTAGGTACTTGTGGGTACTTTTAGGTACTTGTGGGTACTTTTAGGTACTTTTGGGTACTTGTAGGTACTTGTAGGTACTTGTGGGTACTTGTAGGTACTTGTGGGTGCTTGTAGGTACTTGTGGGTACTTTTAGGTACTTGTGGGTAGTTGTGGGTACTTGTGGGTAATTGTGGGTGCTTGTGGGTGCTAATAGGTACTTGTGGGTGCTAATAGGTACTTGTGGGTACTTGTAGGTACTTGTGGGTACTTGTAGGTGCTTTTGGGTACTTGTAGGTACTTGTGGGTACTTGTAGGTACTTGTGGGTGCTTGTAGGTACTTGTGGGTTCTTGTAGGTACTTTTGGGTGCTTGTGGGTACTTGTAGGTACTTGTGGATACTTGTAGGTACTTGTGGGTACTTGTAGGTACTTGTGGGTACTTGTAGGTACTTGTGGGTACTTGTAGGTACTTGTGGGTACTTGTAGGTATTTGTGGGTACTTGTAGGTACTTGTGGGTACTTTTAGGTACTTTTGGGTACTTGTAGGTACTTGTAGGTACTTGTGGGTACTTATAGGTACTTGTGGGTGCCTGTAGGTACTTGTGGGTACTTTTAGGTACTTGTGGGTACTTGTGGGTACTTGTGGGTACTTGTGGGTAATTGTGGGTACTTCTAGGTACTTGTGGGTACTTTTGGGTACTTGTAGGTACTTGTAGGTACATGTAGGTACTTGTAGGTGCTTGTGGGTACTTGTAGGTACTTGTGGGTACTTGTAGGTACTTGTGGGTACTTGTGGGTACTTGTAGGTACTTGTGGGTACTTGTAGGTACTTGTGGGCACTTGTGGGTACTTGTGGTTACTTGTAGGTACTTGTAGATGCTTGAGGGTACTTGTAGGTACTTGTGGGTACTTGTGGGTGCTTGTGGGTACTTATGGGTGCTTGTAGGTACTTGTGGGTACTTTTAGGTACTTGTGGGTACTTTTAGGTACTTTTGGGTACTTGTAGGTACTTGTAGGTACTTGTGGGTACTTGTAGGTACTTGTGGGTGCTTGTAGGTACTTGTGGGTTCTTGTAGGTACTTTTGGGTGCTTGTGGGTACTTGTGGGTACTTTTGGGTGCTTGTGGGTACTTGTATAGGTACTTGTGGATACTTGTAGGTACTTGTGGGTACTTGTAGGTACTTGTGGGTACTTGTAGGTACTTGTGGGTACTTATAGGTACTTGTGGGTACTTGTAGGTATTTGTGGGTACTTGTGGGTACTTTTAGGTACTTTTGGGTACTTGTAGGTACTTGTGGGTACTTGTAGGTACTTGTGGGTACTTGTAGGTACTTGTGGGTGCTTGTAGGTACTTGTGGGTACTTTTAGGTACTTGTGGGTACTTGTGGGTAATTGTGGGTGCTTGTGGGTGCTAATAGGTACTTGTGGGTGCTAATAGGTACTTGTGGGTACTTGTAGGTACTTGTGGGTACTTGTAGGTACTTGTGGGTGCTTGTAGGTACTTGTGGGTTCTTGTAGGTACTTTTGGGTGCTTGTGGGTACTTGTGGGTACTTGTAGGTATTTGTGGGTACTTGTAGGTACTTGTGGGTACTTGTAGGTACTTGTGGGTACTTTTAGGTACTTGTGGGTATTTGTAGGTACTTGTGGGTACTTGTAGGTATTTGTGGGTACTTGTAGGTACTTGTGGGTACTTGTAGGTACTTGTGGGTACTTGTAGGTACTTGTGGGTACTTGTAGGTACTTGTGGGTGCTTGTGGGTACTTGTAGGTACTTGTGGGTGCTTGTAGGTACTTGTGGGTGCTTGTGCGTACTTGTAGGTACTTGTAGGTACTTGTAGGTACTTGTGGGTGCTAATAGGTACTTGTGGGTACTTGTAGGTACTTGTGGGTACTTGTAGGTACTTTTGGGTACTTGTAGGTACTTGTGGGTACTTGTAGGTACTTGTGGGTGCTTGTAGGTACTTGTGGGTACTTGTAGGTACTTTTGGGTGCTTGTGGGTACTTGTGGGTACTTGTAGGTATTTGTGGGTACTTGTAGGTACTTGTGGGTACTTGTAGGTACTTGTGGGTACTTTTAGGTACTTGTGGGTATTTGTAGGTACTTGTGGGTACTTGTAGGTATTTGTGGGTACTTGTAGGTACTTGTGGGTACTTGTAGGTACTTGTGGGTACTTGTAGGTACTTGTGGGTACTTGTAGGTACTTGTGGGTGCTTGTGGGTACTTGTAGGTACTTGTGGGTGCTTGTAGGTACTTGTGGGTGCTTGTGCGTACTTGTAGGTACTTGTAGGTACTTGTGGGTGCTTGTGGGTACTTGTAGGTACTTGTGGGTACTTGTAGGTACTTGTGGGTACTTGTGGGTGCTTGTGGGTACTTGTGGGTGCTTGTAGGTGCTTGTGGGTGCTTGTAGGTGCTTGTGGGTGCTTGTAGGTGCTTGTGGGTGCTTGTAGGTACTTGTGGGTAATTGTAGGTACTTGTGGGTGATTGTAGGTACTTGTGGGTGCTTGTAGGTACTTGTGGGTGCTTGTAGGTACTTGTGGGTACTTGTGGGTGCTTGTGGGTACTTGTGGGTGCTTGTAGGTACTTGTGGGTACTTTTAGGTACTTGTGGGTACTTTTAGGTACTTTTGGGTACTTGTAGGTACTTGTAGGTACTTGTGGGTACTTGTAGGTACTTGTGGGTGCTTGTAGGTACTTGTGGGTACTTTTAGGTACTTGTGGGTAGTTGTGGGTACTTGTGGGTAATTGTGGGTGCTTGTGGGTGCTAATAGGTACTTGTGGGTGCTAATAGGTACTTGTGGGTACTTGTAGGTACTTGTGGGTACTTGTAGGTGCTTTTGGGTACTTGTAGGTACTTGTGGGTACTTGTAGGTACTTGTGGGTGCTTGTAGGTACTTGTGGGTTCTTGTAGGTACTTTTGGGTGCTTGTGGGTACTTGTAGGTACTTGTGGATACTTGTAGGTACTTGTGGGTACTTGTAGGTACTTGTGGGTACTTGTAGGTACTTGTGGGTACTTGTAGGTACTTGTGGGTACTTGTAGGTATTTGTGGGTACTTGTAGGTAATTGTGGGTGCTTGTAGGTACTTGTGGGTACTTTTAGGTACTTGTGGGTACTTGTGGGTACTTGTGGGTAATTGTGGGTACTTCTAGGTACTTGTGGGTACTTTTGGGTACTTGTAGGTACTTGTAGGTACATGTAGGTACTTGTAGGTGCTTGTGGGTACTTGTAGGTACTTGTGGGTACTTGTAGGTACTTGTGGGTACTTGTGGGTACTTGTAGGTACTTGTGGGTACTTGTAGGTACTTGTGGGCACTTGTGGGTACTTGTAGGTATTTGTGGGTACTTGTAGGTACTTGTGGGTACTTGTAGGTACTTGTGGGTACTTTTAGGTACTTGTGGGTATTTGTAGGTACTTGTGGGTACTTGTAGGTATTTGTGGGTACTTGTAGGTACTTGTGGGTACTTGTAGGTACTTGTGGGTACTTGTAGGTACTTGTGGGTACTTGTAGGTACTTGTGGGTGCTTGTGGGTACTTGTAGGTACTTGTGGGTGCTTGTAGGTACTTGTGGGTGCTTGTGCGTACTTGTAGGTACTTGTAGGTACTTGTGGGTGCTTGTGGGTACTTGTAGGTACTTGTGGGTACTTGTAGGTACTTGTGGGTACTTGTGGGTGCTTGTGGGTACTTGTGGGTGCTTGTAGGTGCTTGTGGGTGCTTGTAGGTGCTTGTGGGTGCTTGTAGGTGCTTTTGGGTGCTTGTAGGTACTTGTGGGTAATTGTAGGTACTTGTGGGTGATTGTAGGTACTTGTGGGTGCTTGTAGGTACTTGTGGGTGCTTGTAGGTACTTGTGGGTACTTGTGGGTGCTTGTGGGTACTTGTGGGTGCTTGTAGGTACTTGTGGGTACTTTTAGGTACTTGTGGGTACTTTTAGGTACTTTTGGGTACTTGTAGGTACTTGTAGGTACTTGTGGGTACTTGTAGGTACTTGTGGGTGCTTGTAGGTACTTGTGGGTACTTTTAGGTACTTGTGGGTAGTTGTGGGTACTTGTGGGTAATTGTGGGTGCTTGTGGGTGCTAATAGGTACTTGTGGGTGCTAATAGGTACTTGTGGGTACTTGTAGGTACTTGTGGGTACTTGTAGGTGCTTTTGGGTACTTGTAGGTACTTGTGGGTACTTGTAGGTACTTGTGGGTGCTTGTAGGTACTTGTGGGTTCTTGTAGGTACTTTTGGGTGCTTGTGGGTACTTGTAGGTACTTGTGGATACTTGTAGGTACTTGTGGGTACTTGTAGGTACTTGTGGGTACTTGTAGGTACTTGTGGGTACTTGTAGGTACTTGTGGGTACTTGTAGGTATTTGTGGGTACTTGTAGGTACTTGTGGGTACTTTTAGGTACTTTTGGGTACTTGTAGGTACTTGTAGGTACTTGTGGGTACTTATAGGTACTTGTGGGTGCCTGTAGGTACTTGTGGGTACTTTTAGGTACTTGTGGGTACTTGTGGGTACTTGTGGGTAATTGTGGGTACTTCTAGGTACTTGTGGGTACTTTTGGGTACTTGTAGGTACTTGTAGGTACATGTAGGTATTTGTAGGTGCTTGTGGGTACTTGTAGGTACTTGTGGGTACTTGTAGGTACTTGTGGGTACTTGTGGGTACTTGTGGGTACTTGTAGGTACTTGTGGGTACTTGTAGGTACTTGTGGGCACTTGTGGGTACTTGTGGTTACTTGTAGGTACTTGTAGATGCTTGAGGGTACTTGTAGGTACTTGTGGGTACTTGTGGGTGCTTGTGGGTACTTATGGGTGCTTGTAGGTACTTGTGGGTACTTTTAGGTACTTGTGGGTACTTTTAGGTACTTTTGGGTACTTGTAGGTACTTGTAGGTACTTGTGGGTACTTGTAGGTACTTGTGGGTGCTTGTAGGTACTTGTGGGTTCTTGTAGGTACTTTTGGGTGCTTGTGGGTACTTGTGGGTACTTTTGGGTGCTTGTGGGTACTTGTAGATACTTGTGGATACTTGTAGGTACTTGTGGGTACTTGTAGGTACTTGTGGGTACTTGTAGGTACTTGTGGGTACTTATAGGTACTTGTGGGTACTTGTAGGTATTTGTGGGTACTTGTAGGTACTTGTGGGTACTTTTAGGTACTTTTGGGTACTTGTAGGTACTTGTAGGTACTTGTGGGTACTTGTAGGTACTTGTGGGTACTTGTAGGTACTTGTGGGTGCTTGTAGGTACTTGTGGGTACTTTTAGGTACTTGTGGGTACTTGTGGGTACTTGTGGGTAATTGTGGGTGCTTGTGGGTGCTAATAGGTACTTGTGGGTGCTAATAGGTACTTGTGGGTACTTGTAGGTACTTGTGGGTACTTGTAGGTACTTGTGGGTGCTTGTAGGTACTTGTGGGTTCTTGTAGGTACTTTTGGGTGCTTGTGGGTACTTGTGGGTACTTGTAGGTATTTGTGGGTACTTGTAGGTACTTGTGGGTACTTGTAGGTACTTGTGGGTACTTTTAGGTACTTGTGGGTATTTGTAGGTACTTGTGGGTACTTGTAGGTATTTGTGGGTACTTGTAGGTACTTGTGGGTACTTGTAGGTACTTGTGGGTACTTGTAGGTACTTGTGGGTACTTGTAGGTACTTGTGGGTGCTTGTGGGTACTTGTAGGTACTTGTGGGTGCTTGTAGGTACTTGTGGGTGCTTGTGCGTACTTGTAGGTACTTGTAGGTACTTGTGGGTGCTTGTGGGTACTTGTAGGTACTTGTGGGTACTTGTAGGTACTTGTGGGTACTTGTGGGTGCTTGTGGGTACTTGTGGGTGCTTGTAGGTGCTTGTGGGTGCTTGTAGGTGCTTGTGGGTGCTTGTAGGTGCTTGTGGGTGCTTGTAGGTACTTGTGGGTAATTGTAGGTACTTGTGGGTGATTGTAGGTACTTGTGGGTGCTTGTAGGTACTTGTGGGTGCTTGTAGGTACTTGTGGGTACTTGTGGGTGCTTGTGGGTACTTGTGGGTGCTTGTAGGTACTTGTGGGTACTTTTAGGTACTTGTGGGTACTTTTAGGTACTTTTGGGTACTTGTAGGTACTTGTAGGTACTTGTGGGTACTTGTAGGTACTTGTGGGTGCTTGTAGGTACTTGTAGGTACTTGTGGGTACTTGTAGGTACTTGTGGGTGCTTGTAGGTACTTGTGGGTACTTTTAGGTACTTGTGGGTAGTTGTGGGTACTTGTGGGTAATTGTGGGTGCTTGTGGGTGCTAATAGGTACTTGTGGGTGCTAATAGGTACTTGTGGGTACTTGTAGGTACTTGTGGGTACTTGTAGGTGCTTTTGGGTACTTGTAGGTACTTGTGGGTACTTGTAGGTACTTGTGGGTGCTTGTAGGTACTTGTGGGTTCTTGTAGGTACTTTTGGGTGCTTGTGGGTACTTGTAGGTACTTGTGGATACTTGTAGGTACTTGTGGGTACTTGTAGGTACTTGTGGGTACATGTAGGTACTTGTGGGTACTTGTAGGTACTTGTGGGTACTTGTAGGTATTTGTGGGTACTTGTAGGTACTTGTGGGTACTTTTAGGTACTTTTGGGTACTTGTAGGTACTTGTAGGTACTTGTGGGTACTTATAGGTACTTGTGGGTGCTTGTAGGTACTTGTGGGTACTTTTAGGTACTTGTGGGTACTTGTGGGTAATTGTGGGTGCTTCTAGGTACTTGTGGGTACTTTTGGGTACTTGTAGGTACTTGTAGGTACATGTAGGTACTTGTAGGTGCTTGTGGGTACTTGTAGGTACTTGTGGGTACTTGTAGGTACTTGTGGGTACTTGTGGGTACTTGTAGGTACTTGTGGGTACTTGTAGGTACTTGTGGGCACTTGTGGGTACTTGTGGTTACTTGTAGGTACTTGTAGATGCTTGAGGGTACTTGTAGGTACTTGTGGGTACTTGTGGGTGCTTGTGGGTACTTATGGGTGCTTGTAAGTACTTGTGGGTACTTTTAGGTACTTGTGGGTACTTTTAGGTACTTTTGGGTACTTGTAGGTACTTGTAGGTACTTGTGGGTACTTGTAGGTACTTGTGGTTGCTTGTAGGTACTTGTGGGTACTTTTAGGTACTTGTGGGTAGTTGTGAATACTTGTGGGTAATTGTGGGTGCTTGTGGGTGCTAATAGGTACTTGTGGGTGCTAATAGGTACTTGTGGGTACTTGTAGGTACTTGTGGGTACTTGTAGGTGCTTTTGGGTACTTGTAGGTACTTGTGGGTACTTGTAGGTACTTGTAGGTGCTTGTAGGTACTTGTGGGTTCTTGTAGGTACTTTTGGGTGCTTGTGGGTACTTGTAGGTACTTGTGGATACTTGTAGGTACTTGTGGGTACTTGTAGGTACTTGTGGGTACTTGTAGGTACTTGTGGGTACTTGTAGGTATTTGTGGGTACTTGTAGGTACTTGTGGGTACTTTTAGGTACTTTTGGGTACTTGTAGGTACTTGTAGGTACTTGTGGGTACTTGTAGGTACTTGTGGGTGCTTGTAGGTACTTGTGGGTACTTTTAGGTACTTGTGGGTACTTATGGGTACTTGTGGGTAATTGTGGGTGCTTGTGGGTGCTAATAGGTACTTGTGGGTGCTAATAGGTACTTGTGGGTACTTGTAGGTACTTGTGGGTACTTGTAGGTACTTTTGGGTACTTGTAGGTACTTGTGGGTACTTGTAGGTACTTGTGGGTGCTTGTAGGTACTTGTGGGTTCTTGTAGATACTTTTGGGTGCTTGTGGGTACTTGTGGGTACTTTTGGGTGCTTGTGGGTACTTGTAGGTACTTGTGGATACATGTAGGTACTTGTGGGTACTTGTAGGTACTTGTGGGTACTTGTAGGTACTTGTGGGTACTTATAGGTACTTGTGGGTACTTGTAGGTATTTGTGGGTACTTGTAGGTACTTGTGGGTACTTTTAGGTACTTTTGGGTACTTGTAGGTACTTGTAGGTACTTGTGGGTACTTGTAGGTACTTGTGGGTGCTTGTAGGTACTTGTGGGTACTTTTAGGTACTTGTGGGTACTTGTGGGTAATTGTGGGTGCTTGTAGGTACTTGTGGGTACTTGTAGGTACTTGTGGGTACTTGTAGGTATTTGTGGGTACTTGTAGGTACTTGTGGGTACTTGTAGGTACTTGTGGGTACTTGTAGGTACTTGTGGGTACTTGTAGGTACTTGTGGGTGCTTGTGGGTACTTGTAGGTACTTGTGGGTGCTTGTAGGTACTTGTGGGTGCTTGTGCGTACTTGTAGGTACTTGTAGGTACTTGTGGGTGCTTGTGGGTACTTGTAGGTACTTGTGGGTACTTGTAGGTACTTGTGGGTACTTGTGGGTGCTTGTGGGTACTTGTGGGTGCTTGTAGGTGCTTGTGGGTGCTTGTAGGTGCTTGTGGGTGCTTGTAGGTACTTGTGGGTACTTGTAGGTACTTGTGGGTGATTGTAGGTACTTGTGGGTGCTTGTAGGTACTTGTGGGTGCTTGTAGGTACTTGTGGGTGCTTGTAGGTACTTGTGGGTACTTGTAGGTACTTGTGGGTAATTGTGGGTACTTGTGGGTAATTGTGGGTACTTGTGGGTGCTTGTGGGTACTTCTAGGTACTTGTGGGTACTTTTGGGTACTTGTAGGTACTTGTAGGTACTTGTGGGTGCTTGTAGGTACTTGTGGGTTCTTGTAGGTACTTTTGGGTGCTTGTGGGTACTTGTGGGTACTTGTAGGTATTTGTGGGTACTTGTAGGTACTTGTGGGTACTTGTAGGTACTTGTGGGTACTTTTAGGTACTTGTGGGTATTTGTAGGTACTTGTGGGTACTTGTAGGTATTTGTGGGTACTTGTAGGTACTTGTGGGTACTTGTAGGTACTTGTGGGTACTTGTAGGTACTTGTGGGTACTTGTAGGTACTTGTGGGTGCTTGTGGGTACTTGTAGGTACTTGTGGGTGCTTGTAGGTACTTGTGGGTGCTTGTGCGTACTTGTAGGTACTTGTAGGTACTTGTGGGTGCTTGTGGGTACTTGTAGGTACTTGTGGGTACTTGTAGGTACTTGTGGGTACTTGTGGGTGCTTGTGGGTACTTGTGGGTGCTTGTAGGTGCTTGTGGGTGCTTGTAGGTGCTTGTGGGTGCTTGTAGGTGCTTGTGGGTGCTTGTAGGTACTTGTGGGTAATTGTAGGTACTTGTGGGTGATTGTAGGTACTTGTGGGTGCTTGTAGGTACTTGTGGGTGCTTGTAGGTACTTGTGGGTACTTGTGGGTGCTTGTGGGTACTTGTGGGTGCTTGTAGGTACTTGTGGGTACTTTTAGGTACTTGTGGGTACTTTTAGGTACTTTTGGGTACTTGTAGGTACTTGTAGGTACTTGTGGGTGCTTGTAGGTACTTGTGGGTACTTTTAGGTACTTGTGGGTAGTTGTGGGTACTTGTGGGTAATTGTGGGTGCTTGTGGGTGCTAATAGGTACTTGTGGGTGCTAATAGGTACTTGTGGGTACTTGTAGGTACTTGTGGGTGCTTGTAGGTACTTGTGGGTACTTTTAGGTACTTGTGGGTAGTTGTGGGTACTTGTGGGTAATTGTGGGTGCTTGTGGGTGCTAATAGGTACTTGTGGGTGCTAATAGGTACTTGTGGGTACTTGTAGGTACTTGTGGGTACTTGTAGGTGCTTTTGGGTACTTGTAGGTACTTGTGGGTACTTGTAGGTACTTGTGGGTGCTTGTAGGTACTTGTGGGTTCTTGTAGGTACTTTTGGGTGCTTGTGGGTACTTGTAGGTACTTGTGGATACTTGTAGGTACTTGTGGGTACTTGTAGGTACTTGTGGGTACTTGTAGGTACTTGTGGGTACTTGTAGGTACTTGTGGGTACTTGTAGGTATTTGTGGGTACTTGTAGGTACTTGTGGGTACTTTTAGGTACTTTTGGGTACTTGTAGGTACTTGTAGGTACTTGTGGGTACTTATAGGTACTTGTGGGTGCTTGTAGGTACTTGTGGGTACTTTTAGGTACTTGTGGGTACTTGTGGGTACTTGTGGGTAATTGTGGGTACTTCTAGGTACTTGTGGGTACTTTTGGGTACTTGTAGGTACTTGTAGGTACATGTAGGTACTTGTAGGTGCTTGTGGGTACTTGTAGGTACTTGTGGGTACTTGTAGGTACTTGTGGGTACTTGTGGGTACTTGTAGGTACTTGTGGGTACTTGTAGGTACTTGTGGGCACTTGTGGGTACTTGTGGTTACTTGTAGGTACTTGTAGATGCTTGAGGGTACTTGTAGGTACTTGTGGGTACTTGTGGGTGCTTGTGGGTACTTATGGGTGCTTGTAAGTACTTGTGGGTACTTTTAGGTACTTGTGGGTACTTTTAGGTACTTTTGGGTACTTGTAGGTACTTGTAGGTACTTGTGGGTACTTGTAGGTACTTGTGGGTGCTTGTAGGTACTTGTGGGTACTTTTAGGTACTTGTGGGTAGTTGTGGGTACTTGTGGGTAATTGTGGGTGCTTGTGGGTGCTAATAGGTACTTGTGGGTGCTAATAGGTACTTGTGGGTACTTGTAGGTACTTGTGGGTACTTGTAGGTGCTTTTGGGTACTTGTAGGTACTTGTGGGTACTTGTAGGTACTTGTAGGTGCTTGTAGGTACTTGTGGGTTCTTGTAGGTACTTTTGGGTGCTTGTGGGTACTTGTAGGTACTTGTGGATACTTGTAGGTACTTGTGGGTACTTGTAGGTACTTGTGGGTACTTGTAGGTACTTGTGGGTACTTGTAGGTATTTGTGGGTACTTGTAGGTACTTGTGGGTACTTTTAGGTACTTTTGGGTACTTGTAGGTACTTGTAGGTACTTGTGGGTACTTGTAGGTACTTGTGGGTGCTTGTAGGTACTTGTGGGTACTTTTAGGTACTTGTGGGTACTTATGGGTACTTGTGGGTAATTGTGGGTGCTTGTGGGTGCTAATAGGTACTTGTGGGTGCTAATAGGTACTTGTGGGTACTTGTAGGTACTTGTGGGTACTTGTAGGTACTTTTGGGTACTTGTAGGTACTTGTGGGTACTTGTAGGTACTTGTGGGTGCTTGTAGGTACTTGTGGGTTCTTGTAGATACTTTTGGGTGCTTGTGGGTACTTGTGGGTACTTTTGGGTGCTTGTGGGTACTTGTAGGTACTTGTGGATACATGTAGGTACTTGTGGGTACTTGTAGGTACTTGTGGGTACTTGTAGGTACTTGTGGGTACTTATAGGTACTTGTGGGTACTTGTAGGTATTTGTGGGTACTTGTAGGTACTTGTGGGTACTTTTAGGTACTTTTGGGTACTTGTAGGTACTTGTAGGTACTTGTGGGTACTTGTAGGTACTTGTGGGTGCTTGTAGGTACTTGTGGGTACTTTTAGGTACTTGTGGGTACTTGTGGGTAATTGTGGGTGCTTGTAGGTACTTGTGGGTACTTGTAGGTACTTGTGGGTACTTGTAGGTATTTGTGGGTACTTGTAGGTACTTGTGGGTACTTGTAGGTACTTGTGGGTACTTGTAGGTACTTGTGGGTACTTGTAGGTACTTGTGGGTGCTTGTGGGTACTTGTAGGTACTTGTGGGTGCTTGTAGGTACTTGTGGGTGCTTGTGCGTACTTGTAGGTACTTGTAGGTACTTGTGGGTGCTTGTGGGTACTTGTAGGTACTTGTGGGTACTTGTAGGTACTTGTGGGTACTTGTGGGTGCTTGTGGGTACTTGTGGGTGCTTGTAGGTGCTTGTGGGTGCTTGTAGGTGCTTGTGGGTAGTTGTGGGTACTTGTGGGTAATTGTGGGTGCTTGTGGGTGCTAATAGGTACTTGTGGGTGCTAATAGGTACTTGTGGGTACTTGTAGGTACTTGTGGGTACTTGTAGGTGCTTTTGGGTACTTGTAGGTACTTGTGGGTACTTGTAGGTACTTGTAGGTGCTTGTAGGTACTTGTGGGTTCTTGTAGGTACTTTTGGGTGCTTGTGGGTACTTGTAGGTACTTGTGGATACTTGTAGGTACTTGTGGGTACTTGTAGGTACTTGTGGGTACTTGTAGGTACTTGTGGGTACTTGTAGGTATTTGTGGGTACTTGTAGGTACTTGTGGGTACTTTTAGGTACTTTTGGGTACTTGTAGGTACTTGTAGGTACTTGTGGGTACTTGTAGGTACTTGTGGGTGCTTGTAGGTACTTGTGGGTACTTTTAGGTACTTGTGGGTACTTATGGGTACTTGTGGGTAATTGTGGGTGCTTGTGGGTGCTAATAGGTACTTGTGGGTGCTAATAGGTACTTGTGGGTACTTGTAGGTACTTGTGGGTACTTGTAGGTACTTTTGGGTACTTGTAGGTACTTGTGGGTACTTGTAGGTACTTGTGGGTGCTTGTAGGTACTTGTGGGTTCTTGTAGATACTTTTGGGTGCTTGTGGGTACTTGTGGGTACTTTTGGGTGCTTGTGGGTACTTGTAGGTACTTGTGGATACATGTAGGTACTTGTGGGTACTTGTAGGTACTTGTGGGTACTTGTAGGTACTTGTGGGTACTTATAGGTACTTGTGGGTACTTGTAGGTATTTGTGGGTACTTGTAGGTACTTGTGGGTACTTTTAGGTACTTTTGGGTACTTGTAGGTACTTGTAGGTACTTGTGGGTACTTGTAGGTACTTGTGGGTGCTTGTAGGTACTTGTGGGTACTTTTAGGTACTTGTGGGTACTTGTGGGTAATTGTGGGTGCTTGTAGGTACTTGTGGGTACTTGTAGGTACTTGTGGGTACTTGTAGGTATTTGTGGGTACTTGTAGGTACTTGTGGGTACTTGTAGGTACTTGTGGGTACTTGTAGGTACTTGTGGGTACTTGTAGGTACTTGTGGGTGCTTGTGGGTACTTGTAGGTACTTGTGGGTGCTTGTAGGTACTTGTGGGTGCTTGTGCGTACTTGTAGGTACTTGTAGGTACTTGTGGGTGCTTGTGGGTACTTGTAGGTACTTGTGGGTACTTGTAGGTACTTGTGGGTACTTGTGGGTGCTTGTGGGTACTTGTGGGTGCTTGTAGGTGCTTGTGGGTGCTTGTAGGTGCTTGTGGGTGCTTGTAGGTACTTGTGGGTACTTGTAGGTACTTGTGGGTGATTGTAGGTACTTGTGGGTGCTTGTAGGTACTTGTGGGTGCTTGTAGGTACTTGTGGGTGCTTGTAGGTACTTGTGGGTACTTGTAGGTACTTGTGGGTAATTGTGGGTACTTGTGGGTAATTGTGGGTGCTTGTGGGTACTTCTAGGTACTTGTGGGTACTTTTGGGTACTTGTAGGTACTTGTAGGTACTTGTGGGTGCTTGTAGGTACTTGTGGGTTCTTGTAGGTACTTTTGGGTGCTTGTGGGTACTTGTGGGTACTTGTAGGTATTTGTGGGTACTTGTAGGTACTTGTGGGTACTTGTAGGTACTTGTGGGTACTTTTAGGTACTTGTGGGTATTTGTAGGTACTTGTGGGTACTTGTAGGTATTTGTGGGTACTTGTAGGTACTTGTGGGTACTTGTAGGTACTTGTGGGTACTTGTAGGTACTTGTGGGTACTCGTAGGTACTTGTGGGTGCTTGTGGGTACTTGTAGGTACTTGTGGGTGCTTGTAGGTACTTGTGGGTGCTTGTGCGTACTTGTAGGTACTTGTAGGTACTTGTGGGTGCTTGTGGGTACTTGTAGGTACTTGTGGGTACTTGTAGGTACTTGTGGGTACTTGTGGGTGCTTGTGGGTACTTGTGGGTGCTTGTAGGTGCTTGTGGGTGCTTGTAGGTGCTTGTGGGTGCTTGTAGGTGCTTGTGGGTGCTTGTAGGTACTTGTGGGTAATTGTAGGTACTTGTGGGTGATTGTAGGTACTTGTGGGTACTTTTAGGTACTTGTGGGTACT